>NW_005871049.1:4643605-4740521 GCF_000147115.1 Myotis lucifugus | reverse complement strand
GTTGGGGGTCACACCAACATGAGGAACTGTATTAAGGGTCACGGCATTAGGAAGGTTGAGAACCACTGTGATAACAGATGAACAAGTGCTTTCTTTGAATAGCTTAATGAGGAACACAGAGAACCATATTACTGTCAAAAACAAAATAGTCATCCCCAAAAAACTGTAACGGAAAAACTTCTGCTGAGCATCTAAGACTAGCAATGGTTGTCCCCTGGGAAACAGAACATTTAATGATTTTCAGTTCTGTCCTAAACTTATTTTCTGTGCTTCATCAGTGTAAAGCAAAAGGTCAGGGTTTTTTTTTGGTTTTTGGTTTTTTTTTTTTAGCTTTCTTTTCTTTTTCCTTAGAAACTCTTGGCCTTTGTAAATTGTTTAAAGGAAGAAAAGATTACATCTTTCTACAAGAAGTCCACTTTAGTTAAAGAGACTAGAATCCAAAACCTGCAAAGATTATATCAAATGTACAACTATGCATTAAAAAATTATCTGCTTTGCTACCAAGCTACACAACTTCAGCTGATTCAAATTATGTCCATGCCTTGGAAATAAGATAGTCAGGAGATTAATTTGCCACTGGAGGGGAAAAAAGATCAGCTGGCACCAGGATTAAACTTCCCTTATGTTCCAAGTACTCCCTTTTTTTAAAAGTTAGGCCAGACAAAAGTTAATCAAAAATCTTGAAGTAATTCTTTTGGGAAGTTTTCTTTTGTGCCTTTTAATTTTGATATCTTAATGTCCCAGACTTTTTAAATAACAAAATTAAATAGCAATTTCATTTTATCTTTAAAATTTGTTTTTGTTAATCCTCAACCCAGGATATTTTTTGAATTGATTTTTAAAGAGAGTGGAAGAGAGGAAGGGTGGGGAAAGAGAGAGAAATATCAGTGTAAGAGAGTACCATCGATTGCCTCCCGCATGCGCCCTGACTGGGGCCAGAGATAGAACCTGCAACCCAGGTACGTGCCCTTGACCAGGAATCAAACCTGAGACCCTTCCATGCACAGGCTGATGCTCTAACCACTGAACTCACTGGCCAGGGCAATTAGTAACTTTAAGTTCCATTCTGGAGCCTTGCTGATTGCTCTGCCCTTCAGTGAGCACCACTGGGGAAATTTATATCTCAACGCAGGAAAATTCTGGAGTTTTGATTGTTATTGATTAGAACCATGGTCGGCAAACTGCGGCTCGAGAGCCACAAGAGGCTCTTTGGCCCCTTGAGTGTGGCTCTTCCTAAGCCTTAGGAGTACCCTAATTAAGTTAATAACAATGTACCTACCTATATAGTTTAAGTTTAAAAAATTTGGCTCTCAAAAGAAATTTCAATCGTTGTCCTGTTGATATTAGGCTCTGTTGACTAATGAGTTTGCCAACCACTGGATTAGAAGACTGAGCAGCAAGGGAGCTGGGAGAAAAGGGAAATGAGGGACTGGAAGCCACTGGCCTTGTCGGAATTAACTGTTAACATCAGACAGCCCGCTTGTTTTGCTCCAGCCCAAGTTTACTTACTAAACTTAGAAGTGGTTTCAAGCATTATTACTTACATTTACAACATAGACAGCTAATTGCCCTCTGTTGAATATTTTAATGCATTCCTCTGTAATACCATTTTTAATGATAGAGAATAAATTAAACTTCTATGGCAGGAAGAAGGAGAATCTACAAGCTGGTGCCTCTTAATTGTTACCAAAGGAAAAGTAACGAGGACACAGGGCTGCGGGGAGGGTGTTAATAATTCAATCAGCAGATGGCTAAGTGTACCTCCGCAAAACACAGACAAATAATTCCCATTTGCTCTCAACAGTTGGAGGATGAAAGTAGAATTATGACTCTCTATCTTAATATAGTTGCATTATTTATATGTCAAGATATTTCCGGGAAATAATCTGCTGTGAGTAAGAAAAGACTCTGAAGGGTTATTCTGTGAGTTCCACACCACGTATCTTCATTGCAATTTAGTTCTAAGAACATCTTCTATGATTAAACTTGAAGCTCAGAGCTATTGAAGTCTTAGTTTCATGGGCTTTTGATGGGCTCTGCTACAGTAACAAATCCCCCATCTTTCCCTGGCTGACAAGAAAGATTTCTTTCTCCCTGGCAGTCAAGTTCCTTGCAGCCCAGGCTTCCAGTTCCCTGCTGGGAGCCGCAGCCTCTGCCTCCTGTAGGCTGTTCTCCTGGCAGAGGGAAAGGAGCGAGGGTGTACCGAGAGGATGCTTTCAAACTGTGGAGCACTGTCCCACATAAGACTTATTAGACATGACAGAAAAGTGAGGAGACAATACAACTCACTATAAAATATGTTGCCACATATTTGCAAGTTTCCTAGATTGGCTGAAAGTCAGAAGAACCTGCTCTGATGATCACTCAAATATCTTCCGAAGGAGGACAGATACTTTTGTTAATGAAACTATCATTCTGCTTGTAGGTCTGGCCAAAGACTTACATGGCCATATCGAAAGCCCTTAATTAGAATCAGTTCACTTCCTATTCTGAGTTTTTAATCAGTAGCATGCACACATAACTAATAAATTGATGTATCATGTATTACTGGGGTGAAAATTTTTAGAAATAGGAAGTCATACGGATGCCCTGTTGTTGCAAATAAAGAGATGGTGATAAGAAATCTATTAAACCCATATTTTAATCCTAGGAGTAGGCTCCTTTATAATCATTGGCAATATTTTAAGAACAGCTCACAGTTTACTAAATACCAGAGCAATGTCAGAGCAGAAAGATGCTTCTCCAACTATGAAGTCATCCGCAGAGCCTACAAATTCATCACCCGGAGCAATCAAGTTGAGCTCTGAGCCAGAGAAATGGGGCTGGCAGCGAACTTGCTGAAGGCAGGATGCGGCCCCAGGAGCTCACTCCCAATGCCTGAGAGAAATGTCTCGTCTTTAAACTCACAAGAAGAATAAGATTTATTAGTGTTTTAATTGATATCACATCATGAACAACAAAGATATTTTAATACCCCAGTAAATCTTGGTCTCCATACTATATATCTCCATCTGCTTTATTTCTTGTCTGAGAACCCTAATCATATATGTTCCTTAGCCAAAAACAGAAAGGAAAAAATATGTAACTACACCTCCAAATGTCTTCTTATTCTTGTATTTAGGGATCAGATAGTATGTAACTTGAAAGTATAATTCACTCAGAATTATATCAAACATTTTCTATGTTAACCTTCATTCTCCACACACACACAAATCCAAAAATAGAAAAATATAGCTTACAACTTTGAAGCCAATTCTAATTAGGTGTCTTAAATTATTCTCTTTTCCACTGAGACATGATTTATCCAGTCTTCAGAAAGTCTTAGAAGAAGGCTTCACTGGTACAAGAATAGGGCGCTTCATGCACATTTTCAATATATTTGCATTTTGCATTGCAGTCTACATTTGTTTTCATATTGTTGTAGATAAGCTGCCAGGCAGTGCGGGAGAATTAATCAGCTGGGAACTCAAGAGGATATTTTCAGAAAAGTAGCCTTTATTGCAGATTGCACTAGTGCCATGACTCAGGGGAATCAGTCTCCAAATCCTGAGTGATGGATATGAATGAAGCTTTCCCTTTATACTCTTAGTTCCTTTGTTCCCCAAATATGGGTCAACCCTTTGCAGCCTCTGCCCCCATGAGTTGGGGTGGGGGAAGTGAGACCACACCCAGAGGCCTGCCAGCACTGGCACCAGCCCCTCCAAGGATTGTATATGGTTCATGGTTTATGGTCTCCGTAAGATGGGAGTATTCCTGGAAACAGGTTCTGCAAGACAGGACAGGCATCACAGATAAGAAGGGAGTTTGATAAGAATGGAGTTTCTCGGCGAGCAAGGGTGTACGTCAGGAGGCAGGTTACCGGCACAGATTCAGATAGCTAGCCCCCCAAATGTCTTATTTTCCCCTTCAACATCTTCTACTTACTTGAGCCTCTTGATCATTGGGAGCAACTTGACAATTGAGCAACTTGATCAACGCACTTCAAGTTGAGGGGTGCACACAGTCCCACCCCTAGGAGGTTGTGTTCAATAGGCCCAGTCAGGGGAGCACCCTCAGCCTCCTACTGCAGGGGACACCTCCCCCATCCAGGCCTCAATAGGAGGGGCTCTGGCATTCTTTGTTAATGTGTTTTATCTATTGTGCTTCAAATAGTGCTTTCCTCTTTCTTCCCCACGGGTGGGCTTTTCAGGTGTAGGTGTAATCATTGTGAAACATCATTTCACTAAACTACACTCAGGAGGAAATTAGAACAAAATAAATCAACACTGTGAGTACACATGTAATTAAATAAGGGAGAGAAAATCTGGTACAACATTTTAATAGAATTAAAAGAATTCAAAGATAAGTGATGCTTTGTATTTGAAAACTTCAGTTTCCACTAATGTTATATAGTTACATTTTTTAATATGTTTTTATGGATTTTAGAGCGATAGGAAGGGAGAGGAAGAGAGAGAGAGGGAGAGGGAGGGAGAGAGAGAGAGAGAGAAAGAGAGAGAGAGAGAGAGAGAGAGAGAGAGAAGAGAGAGAGAGAGAAACATGACCAGCTGCCTCCCACATGCCCTCTACTGGGGATCAAGCCTACAAACACAGGCATGTGCCCTGACCAGGAATTGAACCTAAGACTGCTTGGTGCATGGGACAGCTGATCCACATTTGTTGGGGCATATGGTGACATTTTTAATTCATAAATATTGGGCATAAGAAAACTCAGAATTTTATAACAGTACAGTTTCCTAAATAAGTATGTCCTATAATAAATGAAGCTCTTTCTATTTGTATCTAGGCCACAGTTATTTTCACTATAACATCCTATGACCCTTAAGAGAAAGTAAATCATGTCCAGCCCCTGTGGCTCAGTGGTTGAGTGTCAAACCAGGAGGTCACTGCTTGGATTCCTAGTCGGGGCACATGCCCAGATTGCAGGCTCCATCTCCAGTAGGGGGCGTGCAGCAGGCAGCTAATCAATGTTTCTCTCTCATCAATATTTCTATCTCTCTTTCCCTCTCTGCCGCAGTCTTTTCGCAGCAAGGGTTCAGGAATGGAGAAGGGCTACACATAAATGAAGAGAGACTAGACAAGAAATATAAATTTTGAAGGCATGGGGGAAAGCCAGGTGGACACCAGCTCTCTAGTGGAGTGGCTCCCCAAATATCCAGACCCATGGCTTTTTATTCAAACATTCTGCCCTTTAGTAGAGCAGATATACATATCAAAGGTAAGGTTTGGTAAACAATTAAGGATTATCAGGTTCGGGGAACTGCCCTCAGCTGTGTGGCAGCAGGTAATAATATGCAGGTCTTCAGCCCTGCTGACATGTCCATCAGCCTTCTGAGGAACTTCTCGCATTTATTATGCTAACTACTGTTCTTAGCCTCAAGCATATCCCCCTTTTTTGATTTAATAAATTTAAGAAGAATGTATGCCATTTGCAGAGCTCGGGTCCTTTTAAGAATTTTAAATTCAATGGAAAGGATCGAGTTCTGTCATGTCCTTTTAAACTGCTGCCAGGCATCGAAGGAATCGGTCTGCAGTAAGCTCCTTTCTGGGCCAACAGTTCTTTGAGTCCCCTTCCCAATCACTGTCCAACAGTTTTTTATGGGTTCCCTTCCCAATCACTGTCCAACAGTTTTTTATGGGTTCCCTTCCCAATCACTGTCCAACAGTTTTTTATGGGTTCCCTTCCCAATCACTGTCCAACAGTTTTTTATGGGTTCCCTTCCCAATCACTGTCCAACAGTTTTTTATGGGTTCCCTTCCCAATCACTGTCCAACAGTTTTTTATGGGTTCCCTTCTCAATCACTGTTTCCTGTGACATGACAGCAATGATATTCTGGTTCAGGATGGTGGACAAACGGTGAGCAATGGCAATGCAGGTCTGACCTTCTTTGGCTTGGTCCCAGGCAACCTGCACCGATGCACAGCTGATGACTGCTAGCATGGCAAGGCGTTTTTACCATCCCCCATCTCTGGACTGCTTTTCCTTTGTCTTGTCAGCATGTTGCTTGGGGCCACCGCCATCTGTGGCTGGAGTAGTCTGGTTAGCTACCTTCTCGGATCCATTGTGGCAGGAATCCACATGGGCTTGGAGGAGTTTTCTGGAAATATATAAGCATATCCTCGACCAAAGGTTAATAAAGGAATCCTTTCTACAAACTAGACTTGGGATCTTTTCATTTTTCCAAACCATTTTCCTTTGGTTTTTTTCTGATACCATGTGTGTCTTGCCGTCAGCATTACAAGGGAAAAAATTTCAAAGTGAAAAAATTTAAAGTAATTAAGACTTGATGTAATTTATTTGCAGGAGATTATTCTACTATCCCCCCGTTTTGTTGTTGTTATTGTTGTTGTTGTTGTTGTTGTTGTTGTTGTTTTAAATTGCAAGGAGGACATTTTTTGCTTGCTGTACAATATTTTGGCTTTTGAAAATCCAGCAATGCAGCCTTGATAGCTTTTAATTCAATTCTTAGTACAGAAGTATGACTGCTCTGAATTCATTGTATGGTAAACAGCTTTGCTATGAGATGAACCATCAGTAAAAAATTAGTTAATGCTCCAGGAATAGGTTCCTGCCTAGTACAACTAAGTTCCCCTGAATATTTACTTATTCCAGTTTGCCAATTTAAACCAGTGAAATAAGGCTTATTTTCTAACTTTATTTGTCCTTGGGTGTGGACAGTACATGACATGACATATCCCCCCAAGCACATCAATTTCACCTTCCTCAATTCTAAGCTCCAAGGGCCCTTTCTTTACCTCAATAACTTGTTTCCAGAGTCCATTTCTTTTGCAAATCACTTCCACCTCAATGATTTTCCAAATAAATGTTCTCTTATAGTTTGAGGCTTGGCTCTGAATATTTTCTTTGGCCAGGCTTAAGTACCAAAGTTGCTGAACCCAGGTCAGTCTGACCCCACGGGACTAACACCTGGTGCCCTTCTCGCTGCCCCCAACACCTTCTCTTTGTTCAGCACATTTCTGTTCTTTAGAACTTATTTGTCAAATACAAAATGTTGAATGAAGAAAACCATTTTTGAAAAGTAAAATGACCTTTTCTCCGGCATTGTTACTTAAGAATTGTAAAGAACTTCAGGGGTACTTCCTTGCCTGGAGAGTGCCATTCCCTTGTTGTTACAATGTTTCATAAATCAGAACTCTTCGGTTTTAAAGGTTAAATTAACAGCTACATTTTTGAGAGATGACCAGGGTCTACATAAATTACTTTAAGGAAAAGATGAATTATTTATACATTTATGATGAATTGGTTCTTTAATAATTTTTATCTAGGAAAGGCTTATAAACCATTTGAGGCTTTTTATTTCAGCAAAGATTCATTTGTAGGTTTTCCAGTATCATGTCATTTTCTTTTTTCTCCAGTATTACCGAGATATAATTGACACATAACATTGTATTTGTTTAAGGTGCACAAACGTAATGATTTGATATATGTATATATTGCAAAATGACTACCACAATGTTTAGTTAGCATCCGTCTCCTCAGATAGTTACAGATATTTTTTTTTTCTTGTGAGGTGACCTTTCAAGATCTCTCCTAGCAAATTTCAAATAAGTACAGCATCGTTAGCTACAGTCAGCATGCTGCGTATTACATCTCCATTACATGCTGGCAGCTACCAATCTGTTCTCGGTTTCTATGAGTTTGTGTGTGTTTTTTTATTCGATGATAAGTGCAATCATACAGTATTTGTCTTACTCTGACATTTCACTTAAAGCTTTTTTTTGAGTACTCTATTATTTCACAATAAAAATTGATGAGCAATATTATTAAACATGCGGTTTCCCTTCACAAGAGCACTGATTCTCCCTGAGACCACATGACAATTTGTAATGCTGGTACTGGAGAAAGATGCTGAACTGGCTGCTCTCAAAATCCTTACTTAACTGAACCAGCTTCCATTTCTGCCTGGGCTGCAAACTTCTCTGGCTGAGAACTGCAAGGGAAAACAATTTCATCTCAACAGAGGAGAAACCTTAACTTTAGGAACATAAACCAATGCAGGAAAAAAAAATGGCTTTCTGAAAAGAATATACTTTTGACAAGAAATATATAAAAATCTGAACTCATGACCTCAAATTTAATAAAGCATACTGACTTCAAGATACATCACAGTCACTCACTTCTAGTCTAGATACAAACCTCTAAGCTCTTCAACTGAGAACCTTATATAGCAAATGCTTTAGAGCAGTGGTTCTCAACCTTCCTAATACAGTTCCTCATGTTGTGGTGACCCCCAACCATAAAATTATTTTCGTTGCTACTTCATAACTGTAATTTTGCTACTGTAAACAATATGTAATTATATATGTGTTTTCCAATGGTCTTAGGCGACCCCTGTGAAAGGGTCGTTCGACCCCCAAAGGGGTCACGACCCACAGGTTGAGAACTGCTGCTTTAGAGGCTTGAAATAATATCAGAAAGATCTTCCAAATTTGTTTTCCTCCTCTGTGGTGTACAAAGCACATATTTTAAAACCTGGAATATTAGAGGACTCGTTTACTATCTTTCTGTTCCTTTGGCAAGAGGCGAGATCAGATTCTACTGGTCTGATGACAGCAAGCCCCGCCTCAGGATTAAATCTCTGAAAAGGAGCTTCATCCTTCTCATGGCCAGTGAAGTGCTGATTACCTGTGAGGCACTCACGGTCTGCACACTTGGCCTGAATTAATCCACTTAATCCTCACACCGCAGTCACGTGAGTGGGTATTGTTATCACTCTCATTACGCACATAGAGGAACAGCAAAGAGGAAGTAATGGAAGAAGCACAGTGGAGCAGGGGCGGCCTGTTACATAAAAAGAAAACAGGGGAATGAGCCAGCTGTGTAAGCCATGCTGTGGGAAACCATGTAAGGACACAGCATGCGAGGAACTGTGGGCAAAAGCCAGGGCATGGTGACCAGCAGAGAACCTTGACTAGCTCTAAAGTTACTGGGATTCTTAGTAATAAAGTTGACTTTGAACTCAGAAAGACCTGGGTTTATATCCCAGTTTAACCTTAGTTCAGTTATATAACTTTGAACAAGGCCCTAATCCTCAATTTCTTCATATGCAAGTCAGAGAATAAAATTACTACGGCTTTTTAATTTTAATTGTATTTTTCAATTACCGTTTACATTCAATATTATTTTGTATTAGTTTCAGGTGTATAGTATAGTGGTTAGGCAATTCCATACTAAGTGTTCCCCCTTATATTTCCAGTACCCACCTGGCACCTTACATAATTATTACAATATTACTGGCTATATTCCCTGTGCTATACTTTATATACCAGTGATTATTTTGTAACTACCGATATGTATTTCTCAATCCCTTCACCCCTTTCACCACCACCCCCATCCCCTCCCCTCTGACAACATTAGACTGTGTTCTGTATCTGTGAGTCTGTTTCAATGTTGTTTGTTTATTTTGTTCTTCATATTCCATATATAAGTGAAATCATATGGTATTTGTCTTTGTCTGACTTATTTCTCTGGGCATAATACCCTCTAGGTTCTCAACCTTGGCTGCACATTAGAATCACCTGGGAATCTTTCTAAAATCCTGATTTCTGGGCCTCATCCTCCAGAAATTCTGTTTCTTTGTTACTAATGTTGTGGCCCCACCCCATAATAAAGAAATTTTGTCTGTTAAATCCAAATTCCGTTAAATCGAGGTCTGCAAAATCGAGGGTTTACTGTACTTTGAAACTGTAGTCGATTACCAAGACTGAGGAAGTCATTGATGATATATTGTCCAGATACTGCATATGGCCACACATGACTACAAATATAATTTTCTTTGGAAATAGTGGGGTAATTCTCTGAAAACAGAGCTGTGCAAATTTTGTATTTTGGAGAAGAATTCTAGTCGCTAAAAATTGCAAGCTCCACCCTGGCCAGTGTGGCTCTGTGGGTTGGGCATTATCCTGGGCACCAAGGAGTTACAGGGTTCAATTCCCAGTCAGGGCAGTTGTCTGGGTTTCCAGCTCAATCAATCCAGGAGGCAGGGGATCATGTATCCTTTTCAGATCGATGTTTCTCTCTCTCTGTCCTTCTTCCTTCCTCTCTCTTTAAAAATCAATAACATTTTTTAAAATTGCAAGCTCCTTGAAGGCAAGATTCAGCTTTATGCGCCTGATTTGCCCCAGTGCCAGGCACACTGTGTGGAACAAATTAAAACATGAGTGAAGGCATCACCAAGACCCCCTTACAGGCCGATTTGTAGGGAATAGTTATGCTCTAATTTGCTGTCCCACAAACATGTTTAAAAGTGGCCGTTCAAATGCAGAGTGGCCAGGAATTGTGCTTTAATTTGGATAGTAAGCTCTCTATAAATGAGAGATAATTGACTTTGCCACTTTAAATTCCATTGAGCATTTCTTGGACTCCTTCTGTTCTTGACATGAAGCTGTGTAAATTAAGACCATTTCAAATGCAAATGTCCTTCTTTTCTATCTCAGAGGGCTGGCGGCCCAAACTGTCCTCTTTCAGGGAACACTATCCTATGCTCACTGTCCATAAAGCTTAACAGAAACAGAAATGCTGGTTTTGATTTGCTTCCCAGATCCATGTATGTGTGTGCAGCACATGCTACCTTCAGCTCTGTGCCTGGGTTAGAAGAAATATTTTTTAGACATGAGTGGTTTCCTGTTAAATAGGAGATAATTGCCAACTCGAGTTTCTTGATGACAGTTCCGCCAACGTGAAAGAGGGCAGCCCACTTTTCATTTTCTATTTATCTGAAGCCCTTCCCCAAATTTACGTTCCCCATCGAGCCCATCTCCTCCTCGGGATGTCCCACTCACATGACCCCAGATTCAGCACAGGGTAGCTTTCTCCTCCCTCAGACTCGCAGCTGTAAAAGAATCAACATATTGTTGGAGTCGGTTATGCTACACTCAGTTGTCTTAACCTGGCTGTTTCTCTAAAGGAACATTTCTCTGGAATTCTAGAACGTTTCACTTCTTGACGTCGCAGTCAAGTATCAGTAACTGTTTTCAGCGGCCTGCAGGCCCGAGGCTGTGCACAGGGTCAGAAATGGATGACTTGAGCGAGGAGACTGCTCTGGCAAAATGGAATCTGATTTTGATCAGCATCTGGACGGCAGACAGTGTGGTTTTAATCTGAAATGGGGAACGCAGTGACATTGCCAGAGAACTTTGTCCATTGTTAGTTCTTTTATTTGGGCTAGCATGGTACCCAGATTGCGGTCCCAACTTTCTGCCAGAAAACCCTGAGGACTACACTTTGTACTTAGCAACCTGGTTTGGGAGTTTGGCAAATTGATCCATAAATTAACGAAATTGGAAGTATCCAAATGGGTCCTCTGGAAGTTATCTGCCTTTAAGTAGCATGCGTTAAATGCTCTGTGGGTCTTTCCATTTTAAAGATATATCTTCAGATATGGAGACTCACTCACAAATGGTTTCAGTATAGCTCCCTTGAATATATCACAGGTTACATAAGAATTTGATGAGTCTGTCATTCCTCAGCATATTCCTTTAATAAATTCAAAGGATTCTTAGGTTACCTGTGTGATGTCAATTACACATTTTTCCAAATTGTCTATGTGAATTCTAACATAATTATGAGTCTGACATATGCACATTATCTATAATAATAAAAGCATAATATGCTGATTAGACCAGACAGCTGAACGACCTTCCGGACGTCATTCTGGACATCCCTCCAGATGAAGCCGAAGCGGCAGGGGCCAAGGCAGAGGCAGTTTGGGGCAATCAGGCAGGCAGGCGAGCAGTTAGGGGTGATCAGGCAGAGGGGTTAGGGCAGTGGTTCTCAACCTTCCTAATGCTGCGACCCTTTAATACAGTTCCTCATGTTGTGGTGACCCCCAACCATAAAATTATTTTTGTTGCTACTTCATAACTGTAATTTTGTTACTGTTATGAATCGTAATGTAAATATCTGATATGCAGGATGTATTTCATTGTTACAAATTAAAGCATAGTGATTAATCACAAAAACAATATGTAATTATATATGTGTTTTCTGATGGTCTTAGGTGACCCCTGTGAAAGGGTCATTCGACCCCAAAGGGGTCGCAACCCACAGGTTGAGGAACCACTGGGTTTAGGGGCAATCAGGCAGGCAGGCAGAGGGGTTAGGGGCAATCAGGCAGACAGGCATGCAGTTAGGGGCAATTAGGCAGGCAGGAGAGTGGTTAGGGGTAGTCAGGCAGGCGAGCAGTTAGGGCAGGGGTGGGCAAACTTTTTGACTCGAGGGCCACAATGGGTTCTTAAACTGGACCCGAGGGCCAGAACAAAAGCATGGATGGAGTGTTTGTGTGAACTAATATAAATTCAAAGTAAACATCATTACATAAAAGGGTACAGTCTTTTTTTTTTTTTTTTTTTTTTTTTTTTAGTTTTATTCATTTCAAATGGGCCGGATCCGGCCCGTGGGCCGTAGTTAGGGGCATTAGGCAAGCTAGTGGTTAGGGGTGATCAGGCAGGCAGGCAGAGGTGTTAGGGGCAATCAGGCAGGCAGGCAGGTGAGCGGTTAGGAGCCAGCAGTCCTGGATTCTGAGAGGGATGTCCAACTGCTGGTTTAGGTCTGATCCCACAGGGATTTCTGAGGGATTGGGCCTAAACCGGCAGTCGGACATCCCCTGAGGGATCCTGGATTGCGAGAGGATGCAAGCTGGGCTGAGGGACCTCCCCTCATGCACGAATTTCATGCACCAGGCCTCTAGTCTATATATATATAAAAGCCCAGCGACTGGAACAGCAGAACGATCAGAATGACCAGAGCAACCTGTGGCTATGACACGCACTGTGGCAGCCAACTAGCCTGATCTGGTCCCCTATAGGCCCCCAACACCCCAATTGGGAACCTCCCATGCCCCCCCCCCTCGCTGGCCTGGCCCAATGGGCCCCCATTGGGGCGGGCCGGCCGGCTTCCACCAGTGCACAAATTCATGCACCAGGCCTCCAGTATAGTACATAAAACACTTCCTCAGGAGTTTTCATGGTAAATGCCAGAAGTATGTCTGTAGCTTAATCCTTAATTCATGACACTGGACTTGGATCCTTGCTGAAATTTGAACACACTTTGACCAAGGCTTATTAGTGATGCAAAAATGAAAGTTAACTACATTCATTAGAAACAAACCAACAAAAACTCATTAAAATTTATTTGGACAGGTGTTAGTTGCCTTGAATTCAGGCATAGATATCTCCTTGTGTCTTACAGATGCATTTGCCATAATTTCCTCCCACCAATATAAATCTATCTCCTTCCATTCAAAAATTTTTCCTTTATTTTAATAAGTCAAATTTTTAAAATGAAAATTTCTGTAAACACCTAATCAGGAGATATCTCATACTTTGGATATAAAAATGTCTCAGCAATAAGGAAATAGACTGCCTTCTGGTCATCTATCTTTCTATTAATATGCCTACAGGTTTGGCTTGGTCCTTGGGAACAGGATGACTCTACTGGTGTTATCACAGATGTTCATCTCCATTACACACGTCTCTATGTTCATCCCCTGGACTGTAGATATTAGTGCACGGTGAGTGTATATCTACATTCTCAGGAATTACTTTGCATTTGGAAATGCTCTTATTTTGCAAGATAATACACATAAATAAAGATTTGCTTCAACAATAATTCTGTTTCTGCGTCTGTTCTGAATTATCATTCTTACTCTATCTTCACATTCATTTATCCCCAAGGTTTTTGTGGCGCAGTATTTGCTGATGTATTGGCAATGATCCGGCTTATTGACTCTCTTGCTCTTCCTCTAACATGGAGTGTTTTCCCACTCCATGCCTCCCCATGGGTCCCCATGCCACTGCCTTTGCCTGCCACCGTGTCACCCATGTGTGTCCCTGGCTCCCTCTCTTGCCTTATTCAGCATTCAGTTCCAATGTCATCTCCTCAGAGATGTCTGCCCAAATCACCATCTCCCCCTTACTCTGCTTCAGTTGGCTTGCTGGCACCTGTCTCCACTAGATACTAAGGTACACATTTATCGCTGTATTTATTGGCTGATTGCCTATCTGCTCTACTGCATTGCAAGTTTCATGGAGGAAGGTACTTTGTTTTCTTCACTATTTTATCCCATGATTTAGATGAGTGTGTGGCATGGAAAATGTACTAATTATTGTTTGTGATTAAATGGATTTACCCAGGACACTGAACTTCTTTATATCTGTTTATTTCTCTGTTGAAGGACATTATTGTATTTCATGGTCTTTAGTCAAGAATATATTTGTTTGCAATGATATCACAGATGCACAGGTTATGTGAGGATTTATTCATTAATATTTACACGTATGCACCAAAATTTACAGGAACTGTGTGCCTTTCCCCTTAATAATAATAAATGAAACTATTGGATTCCTTTATAAAACTGACCTATAACTCCTGGACTGATAAACCATGAGTACTACCAGTTGGCTAAGTAGTGGTAACCATGTAAACTATTAATCATGTGGCATTTCACTCAAAATATCTTTAAGAAATATACAAAGTAAGAGGTATCACAATACCAAGTATCAAATTATACTACAAAGCCATTGTAATCAAAACAGCCTGATGCTGGCACAAGAACAGGCATATAGATCAATGGAATGGAACAGAGAACCCAGAAATCAACCCAAGCCATTACACTCAATTAATATTTGACAAAGCAGTCAAGAGCATACAATGGAGTAAAGACCGTCTCTTCAATAAGTAGTGTTGGGAAAATTGGACAGGTACATGCAAAAAATGAAGCTAGACCACCAACTTACATCATACACAAGAATAAACTCAAAATGGATAAGACTTAAATGTAAATCATAGAGCCATAAACATCCTAGAAGAAACCATAGGCAGCAAAATCTCAGACATCACTCCTAGCAATATGTTTGCATATACATCTCCTAGGGCAGGGGTGGGCAACCCCTGGCACGTGTGCCAAACATGGCATGCCAGTAAGTTTTGCTGGCACGTGAAACCCTCTTTTATAATCTTCCATTTACAATTTTTGTGAACATTTGAATGACTTAAATGTTAAATTACAAGGAACTGGTAACACACTTGATGTTATGTTTGGTTACATAAAGGCTTTTGAAAAGAAACTGGAAGTCTTTAAGAGGGATGTGGATGGTGAGAGATTTAGGTATTTCCCAAACCTCAAGAGGTACATCAAAGACCTCCCAAAAGATATCAGAACAGATTGTCAAAGCCTTCAAAAGCTGTTTTTAAACATTATCGAGTCAACTATTGAGCAGTTCTTCTCAAGATTTGTGAAATTCAGAGAACTGGAAGAGACAGCAAAATGCATGAGGTTTCCAGACAGCATGAAACTAGAGGAACTAAACTTACAAATGTTTTCATGGATAGACATGGCTGACTTTGAAATGCAGTTGATTGAATTTCAGAGTAGCTCAATTTGTAAGCAGAAATTTATTGACCTTAGAGTTGACTTGGAAAACATTGAAAAAAAGCGATTAGAGACAGGAGTACCAGAGAGAAGTGTCGAAAATGAACTATTGGGGACTTGGAATGCCATTCCAGAAAATTTTTTCTGTTTAAAAAACTTTGCAACAGCATTACTCTCCATGTTTTCATCCACATATGCTTGTGAACCTTTGTTCTCAGTGATGAATTTTGTTAAGTCTCGTCATAGGAGTAGCCTGACGGATGAAAGTAGTAGCTTGCGCATATCTCTGAAGGTCACGAAATACAAACCTGATGTAAAATCTCTGTCATCAGTGATGCAGCAAAAGTCCCACTGATAATATCAAACGGAGTCATATAGTTTTCTGTCGGACTATCAGTGTACATGTATACATTAAAAAATAAATGTATTTTTCATCATCATATACTGTGTTTTTGTCACTCGAATGAATTTTATTATTTCTTCAAGGTTCTTCACATACGTACACCTTAAGAGATATCAAGTAGGCGTAACATGTTCTCAAAAAATTAGGGTTGACATGCAGAAGAATTTTGAGTCAGAGATTTTGCTGGTTTTGGCACACACTCACAAAAAGTTTGCCCACCCCTGTCCTAGGGCAAAAGAAATGAGGGAAAAATAAACAAATGGAACTACATCAAAATAAAAAGCTTCTGCACAGCAAAAGAAACCATCAACAAAATGAAAAGGAATTTAATTATATGGGAAAACATATTTGCCAATGATCCATCTGAAATATAAATTTCCAAAATATATAAAAAAACTCATATAACTTAACAAAAGGAAGACAAACAATCCAATTTAAAAATGGGCAGAAGACTTAAATAGACACTTCTCTAGAGAGGACATAAAGATGGCCAAGAAACCCATGAAAAAATGTTCAAAGTCACTAATCATCAGAGAGATGAAAATTAAAACGACAATGAGGTATCACCTCACACCTGTCAGAATGGCTACCATCAACAAATGACAAGTGCTGGTGAGGATGTGGAGAAAAGGGAACCCTAGTACACTGCTGGTGGGAATGCAGACTAGCACAGCCACTATGGAAAACAGTATGGAGTTTCCTCAAAAAATTAAAAGTGGAACTCCCATTTGACCCAGTGATCCCACTTCTAGGAATATATCCTAAGACAAAACACCAATCAGAAAGAATATATGTACCCCTATGTTCATAGTGGCACTATTTACAGTAGCTAAGATTTGGAAACAGCCCAAGTACCCATCAGTAGATGAGTGGATAAAAATGCTGTGGTACATTTACACAATGGTATACAATGCAACTATGAAAAAGAAGGATTTCTTATCCCTTGAGACAGCATGGAAGGACCTGGAGAATATTATGCTAAGTGAAATAAGTCAGTCAGAAAAAGACAAGTATCATATGATCTTACTTGTACGTGGAATATAATGAACAAAGTAAAATTACAAACAAAATAGATCCAGAGACATGGAAGCATGGAACAGACTGACCAATCTCAGAGAGAAGGGGAGCAGGGGAAGAGATTAACCAAAGAACTTAAATGCATATATGCATAACCCATGGACATAGACAGTAGTGCAGTGAAGGCCTAAGAGTGGGGGGTGAGGGTGGGCACTGGGTGAGGGGAGTCAATGGGGGGGGGGAAGAAAGGAGGACATCAGTAATAGTTTCAACAATAAAGATAATTTTTAAAAAAGAATAAAACTTCCAGCACAGAGAAATTAAAATAAAACATACTAGATTTATCATAGACTTTAATATTTTCTTTCACACTAAAAGCTCTAATAGTGTATGCTGTAACACATTATATTTTAGGCTTATTTTTTCTAGGGAATGCAAATTTAATCATCTAGAAATGTTAGTCCTTTAAAATTAGATCTATAACATAAATTGGGAAAAGAAAAAGCACATTGCTGAATTATTGATTTAAAATTTAAGAATTATTTCCACCTTTTACAGACTAATTTTACCAGGATGTTGAATTTAAGTAAGTAAAAATGCATTTTCATGAAAAACAGTGACTTGTTCTTAGATGGAGTGTCTGGAAGTAATAAAATCACATGGTTATATATTTGATTTTCCTTTATAAAAACTGTTTATGAAGGACATAACTTTCAATAGTTTGTCAGTTACATTTCTCACCAACCGTGGTGTGGTGTTGGGAAACATTTTCATAGCAACATGTAAGGGAGAAGCATTCCAAGCCCTTCTGATGGTTCCATATCTTAAAATAATTTTAATTGATCTGAATAAGCTATCGATGAAATCAGCTAATTTAGAAAATTCCAGAAACAATCTTGAAAGCAGCAGCAATGTGCTCTTTAAGAAGTGAGGGAGCGAGTCCTGTGCCAGGTCACCAGTCCAGGCCTAGAGATCTGAGGCCGAGTACCTGCCTCTCCTGGCCACATGGCCACAGAGGTGTTTGCAGTGTGTGCCTGAAAGAAAAGAACGTTTTCACAATCCAGGCACAGAAGCCCCAAAGAATGACTGCATTCCAGGTGGTCCAGTAAACCCTTACAGGGGCTGGATTAAAATTCTGAGGTCATGATTTTGGGTGTGAACATATAGGCCACTATTAGCCATATATTTGAGGGAATTGCTATCTTGTCGATTTGTCCATAATCTCCGGTAACCGTAATACACGCTGCATCGCTTCACTATTTCAGTAAGTGAAGTATTAATCTCCACTGTAAGTGAGACTTTTGTCCCATACATTTCTGATTTGTTTTGCTCTAAGTATGGTTTTTGCTTCAGTGAAAAAGATTTCCAAGAAAAACCAGACAAGAAATTGTCCTAGAAAATCCTGATTCCTAAACTGGGATTGATTAATGAAGGAAACGGCAATTCTCTATCTCACAAAGAATTCTGAAGAACTGGAACACAGTCTTGGCGTCAGGTTCTTTCCCCTTAACCCTTCCTGTAATTGTGTTTATCAATTTACTTTTGCTCTGTTCTCAATTATGGAGTTTATATCCTTGAAGACATTGAGATGCTTCAGCGTTTCTGGAGAAAAAACGGTATTCTGTTTTGAGTTATACCATGCAATCAACATGTTCCCACATTTGGCTCACAAATTCATAATACCAGCATTCATAGGGAAATACTACAACATGTTTGCTCCTCACAGGTGACAAAAAAATTTAGTGTCTTACACTCAGGCTAAACCACATTATAGGACTGTTCTAATTTAGATTAAACCCACATTTGATTTTCTCTTCTGAAACCGAAAATGCAGTCCCAACGTTATTAAATGACCAAATAATTCTGGCCTAAATTTCAGTTTGTTGGTACTGATTTAAAACTATTTTATTTACTAAAAACTTATACATATTGTTCAAACCCTATTCAATGTAGGCCAGTCAGTGGTGCAGTTGGAAAATAATGTTCTCAGCAAATGTTAGGTCTGGGGCAGATGTTTAATAACAAGTTCTGAGACTGTGTGGTGACTTGCAGAAGTCCTGTTTTTCAGATGTGACTATTTATGCACAGATGGATCCTGTCCTGGGCTGGGCTCCTTTCCTGAATTGTTTCGCTCCTGGGTAACTACCTGCAGATAGAAGTTTGTCTTGGCTAAGGTCGGCAGAATTTGTTTCGAATTTATGCAGCGGAGTGATCAAGGACTTAGACGGGCATGAGGAGGTGAGCTTTCACTGCCATTCTTTCTGTACCACTGGACTTAAAGGAAAATTTGGGAGAAAATGAAACCCAGACATTTTCCCATAATTAGCTTTAATTCACTGCTGCTCCTATAACTATAAGCCTGGTCCAAAGCTGGCCTTCGGTGAACATACTCTACTGGGAAGTTCCAAACATTTATTGCCAGAATGCTTACACCAAGTTCACAACCAAGTCAGTCCCCTAAGACCCAGGCTAGTCGAGACTCATTATGCTCTTGGGAAGTGCAAGAACTCTGACAGGTAGGAATGCACTAACTCAACCTTAAAATATCTGTCCTGGCAATTATCCACACTCAGGTTTTTTTGAAAGAAAATGAGGTTACCCATGTATATGGTTCAACTTGCCATGCCCTACTGACAAGGAGAAACTATTTTCAATCAGGGGAAGAAAATAATGTTGAGAGATGAAAATGTAACATTACGCTCTGAATGCAACATATTTTAAATAAATATTTTAATTCTATTGTTGGCATTTACAAGTAGAAAGCATACAGTATGTTACAAATATCAAAATGTGAAAAATATGAACGTTACATAAGTAACAAATGTAAAAAAAGTATTTTCTTACCTTCCCGGAAAGTAAGAAAACTATTCAGCATAAGAAAATATCAGTATCAAAAACACAGCTTAGGTGTAAAAAACAAAACCCAAAACACGTTTTCACAAGGTATTAAAAAATGATCTACAAAATGACAGAAAGTAAGAAGTGATGAAATTTGACTTTATATAAATTATAAAAACTGGGTACTTAGGGTACATGCTAAATGGTTGAAGAGTGTGTCCAATCATAGGCTTTGCTTAGGTCAATTCTTTAAAAATTTAAAAGCGTAGAACATTTTTCAATAAATAACTTTCAACAGTGTCTCTGAGAGGCGCGGCTGGGGCCTTCCTCCACGGCAGCAGGCGGCAGTGTTCTGGGACAACATGCAATCACTCTGTTCCTTAGTGGAAAGCCTGATGCAAATGAGACCATCGCTGTTTACACAGAAAAGAGTCAGAAGTTTTAACACAATTTCGTAAGAAAGTTCTAAAGTGCTGAACACAATGACTTAACTTCAGTACCCAAGGTCATGTACAAGGCATTCAAACCTTCAGACATTTCCGATAAACATCGAATATGGAGGCTACGATTCTGAGAAGCGTTAATACTTAGTCTTTCCTTCAAGGGCAGGAGGGCTCTTTTCTACACTTTACAGGGATTGGCTAAACCCTCAAGGGTCTGCAAAGCAAAACGTTAACAATAGTAACACAACGGCAACAATACACAACCCCGCTGTGACAGCCACAAGTTCATTTCTGCAACGGCAATGCTATTCCTGCTTAAAGTCACCACGCGGGCCTTGGCCAAGTAAGAAAAACCTTTCCGAACGCTGCGCCCCGGTCACCGGTCACACCGTACGAAGCATGCAGGACAACAAAGGCAACGGAGCGCGTTCAAATGACAGAGCTGTTCTGCGCCGGTTTCAGCAGCATCATGGCTATTATTTTTGAGTTTCCCTCCAGCACCAGCCCTGACTGGCCGGTTTTGCAAACACGACCCGCCCTGGTGGGTGACCTGCGGGCCGCGGGGGGCGTCCCTTGTGTTCCTGTCTCCTTTGCGCCAGCACACGGCGCTCACACATACTGTTCGGCTTCCCCCTCTTTGGGGACCGGCTGACTGGTCCCACTTTTGCCGTCTTCGTTGGCTGCTGCTTTTTCTGGGAGAGATGCCAAATCCTTAAAAACATCCACATAGTGGCCAAAGCCGGGGCCCCAGTTCAAGAGGTTGTCCCAGTTGAAATTCCCCGCTTGCTGCCCGAGCTTCAGGGGCAGCGTGCTGTCGGCCACGCCGGGCGCCTGCGAGCCCACGGGCGCCCCCTCCGCCCGGCGGCCGTGGTATCTTCGGGGCTTCAGTCTGGCGCCGTAATTATCCTCGTCGTCTGCATCCGATTCGTTGACTTGCGAGAGCTTGGGCATCCTGGAAGTGTAGACCATCGGCTTCTCCCGGTCGTACTCCATTTCCGAGCAGGTGAAAGACTCGTGCGAGTCGCTGTCGGAAGAAGATTCGGGAGCGGGGATGCCATCGGCGGGGTTCCTGGTCCTGGACAGCGGCCGCCGGCAGTCCTCCTCCGAGGAAGACCGGCCGTGGTCCGCGCTGCAGATGCTCGGGTTCCTCGGGCGAGGGGTGTTGAGCCTCTCCACCTCTTCGATGGACAGTCCCACGGGCGGCGAGGATTCCAGAGGGATCTGCCCCATGGGCTGCTTCAAGCGGCTCCCGGGTCGAGAGCCGTGCGGGGCCAGGGCCTGGGGGCTCTTGCTCCTCCTGCCCAGCCTCGTGGGGTAGTTGAAGATGCCCGGCTGGCAGGCGTCCCCGTGCATGTCCGCCACGTTGCCGTCCCGCACGGGGAGGTGCAGCTCCCGCGCCGGGCTGTTCCGGTAGAAGGTGGAGGCCTTGGAGAACGGCGCGGGGCTGTGCCGGGACAGGGGGTTGGGCGTCGGGCAGGCGGAGTGGCTCAGGGAGCTGGTTCGCAGGCCCTGGCCGTAGGAAGGCTGGTAGGTCAGGCTGCTGGCCCCCAGGGGCATGGGGGACTGGCGCGCGAAGCCCAGGGGGCTGTGCCGCTGGATGGAGAACTTGGGGGTGTGGCTGCGGAACTGCTTGTAGTGCTGGATGATGTCTGCGTCCGAAGGGGCGATGCTGCTGGCGTTGTCGATGTCGTAGTGCTCGATCTCCTGCTCCGGGGAGGCCAGGGGGGCGCTGGGGATGGTCTCCGAGTTGTGGGGGATATCGGTCTCGTCGTAGATGAGGTAGGGGTTCTCCCTCTCAATGATATCTGGCTTGGGGTTCCCCTCAGGCTGCTTCCGCACCGTCATGTCGTCCCCGTAGGGGGGGATGTTGTCTGGGTCATCGAAGGCCACGTTCTCACTCCCCTTTTTCTTCTTCTCCTTCGGTTTCTTCTCCTCCTTGGGGTTTTTGGTCTTCTTGCCCCGGCACTGGTTGCAAAGAATCAGGCTGAGGACCAGGAGGGCCAGGACGGTGGCGCAGCTACCCACGATGGCGGGCACGGCCCACAGAGGCAGGGAGATCTCTTCGGGGCCCTGACTCAGAACACAGACATGCCCTCCGGGGCTTCCGGCTTTGCACACCCTCCCCTGAGGACAGACGACACCGAGGCAGGCCACCACCGTCTCACAGGTGCTCCCTGTGTGCGACTCCGGGCAGCTACAGGTGAAGCCGGAGTGCAGGCCTGGCTCGCAGCTGCCCCCGTTCTGGCAGGGGTGGGAGGCGCAGTCCCCGGGGGGCACGCACTTGTAGGCGTACCACTGGTTGATGCACAGTAAGTCGCCCCAGCAGGGGTTGCTGGCACAAATGTTGGGCCCACGACAGCCGATCTTCACGGAGGGGTCCGTCTTGGAGATGGAGGCCAAGCTGTGCTTCCCGCTGAAAGGCAGGCTTTCTCCACCGTACAGCATAGAGGCGATGCAGCCATCGAACCCTGCGGGGAGAAGGAGCCGTGGGCCGATTTAGAGAAAACCAGAGGCTGTGATGGAATCTGGTCAAGAGAAGCTTCACAATCATGTCACAGGCGCTTAGAGACAGCCGTCTAGGAGCCATCATCCAGCTCCAGGGCAATACATCTGTGCATCTGACACGCTAACTTCTTAGCAAGACTTCCACAAGGAAATTGGGGAGGATCGCTCAGATCCCACTCTTCCCCAACATTTATGGATGACCCAGATGGGCTGGATTTGCTTTTTCTCCTTCTTTTTATTTATTTGGTCATCTATTTGTTTCATTTTTGTAGTCTCTATACCAAGAACTGCATACGTAGAAATAAAATTTATTTTAACAAATACTTATAAAGAACACAAAATAGGCCAATGGATTCCATCATTAGATCGTACATTCTCAATGGAGGTGATATTGCTCCCAAGGAGCTGAGCAAAAAAAGGAAGCAAGAGAAATGCCTTCGCTATTATAGTGGTTTGTGGATCTTGAGAGGGCAGATTTAGAGTATAAGTCTATATCTCATGAGGTGGGGATATTGGGGGTTAGAAAAAAGATCTACAATGGCTCCTTAGAAGGTGAAGATTATTTTTTTAAGAAGTTGAGAAAACGTTGCTAGACTAGAGTGTGCTAACCTTGCTAATGTTCCTATTAGCCCAAGACTCTATTTTGTCACTAATAAAATGCCTGATTTACATTGATTTGTTTTTCTAAAACACCCCAAAGGATGAACATTCCTATTCTCAAATAAGCTAAATATAAATGACTTATGGCCTGGACTTGGACTTTGATGCCCTAACTCCATTACTCTCTCATGCATTTTTCAATTTTCCTCTTACTGATGCATCATTCCATCCCAGTGACCTTTCCGTCCCTCATCCATTCTTTTTCCATGAGCTGAGACATCTCCTGCATTTGCTCCTACTCTCTCCGTTTTCCTTTTAGGCTCCTTTCTTTCTCATTCAATCATATCCATGCTCAGTACTTCAATTACCTGCTTGACACTGATAACTCCTAATGGATTTTCAGGGGAAGTCCACTCCTCAATCTAGCCCATCTACCAAAAGGTCTTTCTCAATGGTGCTCCACACCCAAAATGTGCCCTACCAAATCTTGATATTTCCCATAGACCTGCTTCTTTTTGTACTCTTCTGCACTTGCCTTTCTCAGCGGAACTAGCCTTCTTCTAGTGGAAAAGTCAGAAACTTCCTTGAATTTTACCAAAATCACCAACAGTTTGGTTGACTTAAATTTTTAAAAATACTTTTTCCCTATCCATTTCTGTACAACCCCTCTCCACCACACTAGTCAAAGCTCACATCACTGCAATGTTTTCCCAGGTAATTTATGCAAGTTCACTGGTATTCTCCTCCAACACATTCTCCATGGCAGAGCCTGAAAGATCTTTAACATCATGGGACACTTTTAAGACTAATTTTTTAGTTAACTTCCCACTGTTCTGAGAATAAGAACAAAACTATATCATGTTTTAGAAGGACCTACTTCATCCTTTACCTGTGACATCAGCCCCCAAGGTGCTGAATTACTCTTGAATTATTCTACTTTTTTTTTTAGTTCCTATCAAAATAATTCAATCTTTCATATTCTCCTATCTTCATCTTTATAATTCAGATTTAAGTACAAATGCCAATTTTCCAGGAAAGCTTCCCTTTTTCCTCTTTTGGGAAATCTCTTATAATTCTATATTCTCCCTTCACATCATTTGTTATAGCTTAAAATAATATATTTACTTGTATAATGATTTGATTAATGTTTGTCTCCCTTATTGGGCCTTGTGTTCTATGAGGAAAGTGGCTATTTATTAAGTCCACCATTGCACTCCCAGTAGCCAGCATAGGGTTCAGAATTATCTGTTGTGTGAATGAACAAATGAATGAATAAGTGAATAAATATATAAATAGATGCTTGGTGGACAAAGAAACATCAAAACACCATGGGCTGAACTATGACTTGGTAGAACAAATGCAAATGTCTAAGGTAAGTGATGGCCGATAATTCATTATAAACTTTCCAAGGATAGCGATGACATTCTTAGAATACTCATAATAGGTGTTACCAGAAATCTGATTACTTTTAGAGAAACAGCTTTACCTTTTCTTTGTGATTGTACTCAGCATGAGCATTTACCTGTTTGAGTATCTCGATGAGCTTGATTGGGTGGAATTCCTCCAAGGGATATAGTGAGCACGTCGAGGCCACCAAAATTCTGAGTAGGGTGGGCGATATCTCTGTTGTATATCCTGTCGATGGACAGTACTGTGGCTGTTCCATTTTTTCCGATTAGAAAGGTATGCCAGTGGCCATCAGCAACATACACCTCAGGAATATTTCTCTCCACTTTCCCAGCAATTCCTGCATCTGATGTAAAATGTACTTTGCCATTCTTAATCTATAAACATAGTAAAGACAATGTACAATTAAACTTTAACATACTTGAATAAAAACAAAGTAAAACCTTAAAATATTGGTCAGTTCAAAGCAGCTATAATAGATGAAGAGACTGAATATATTAGAGTATACTTACCTATCAAGCTCTATGATTTTAGGTAGCATATACCTTCACATTCAATAGTTTCAATTGTTTTCAAGGTATTATTATATTTGTACTTAATTATTCAAGATGCAGAGAATTATCTTCCAGAACACAATTGAGATAGTAATGAGATGAATGGCCCTTTTAAGATAAGTAAATTAATTTTTTAATGATTTCCTATAATTTTTCAAAAAATATGTTTTTGTTGATTTTAGAAAGAGAAAGCGAAAGGGAGAGAGAGGAAGAGAAACATCAATGTGGGGGAGAAACATCAATTGGTTGCCTCCTGCACATGCACCGACCAGGGATTGAACCAGAAACCCGAGTATGTGCCCTAACAGAGAATCAAATGGGTGACCTTCTTGTGCTTGGACGATACTCAATCAATTGAGCCATACTGGCAGAGCATGCTTTCCTATAATTTAATGGCAATGGTGAGTGTAAATAAAATTGGTCAGTTTAGTACATGGCCAATAATGATAAAAATATTAAAACTACTTGCAAAATAAGTCAATTCTTAGATAAAAATGAAGAATAGTTGGAAAAATAAAGACAAAAATAAATTGTTTCACCTGTCATATATGATACACTGAAATCTTAGAAAGAAATCATGTCTAGTATTTACATCAGTTATTGAGATTAAAAAGAACTATGATGAATAAATGTTGAGTTCTTAATAATGAGGTGTCTGGGCAAGTCTTCACTTTGGCTCTCTTCCAATTTATCTAAGGGATATTCGGTTTCTGTTACTTCGCCCAGTAGAACGTTGGGTAACAGAATGCTCCTACTCCCATTTCCAACCAAGTTTCCAGTATTCCGCCTAGACACTTTAGGAAATAAAATAATTTATGAGGCAGATGAACATTTGGTTCAGAGAGCATCATCCCATCAAACTCCCAGACAGAGCTGGTGCCGGCAGGAGGATGAAGTGACACCATGTCTCAAATGACAGGCATGAAAGGATGGATCAGTTTATGTTGTCACTCAGATCAAATGCCATTTCTCCATGCAACAAACACATCTGGTAGAACTAAAAGTCAGTACATCTGTACTGTGGAAAATATGCCTAACACATTTACATATGTTATTCATATTGTAATATTTTATTAAAGCAGTCTCTCTAGATAATAATATATTTCAGTACCAAACTCAGATAGAAAAAAAGAGAGTTGTGGTTAAATGACAATAACATTTCATCAAATGGGCAACGTCTCATGACATGCGGTAAAAACAGCAACTCGTCTTTGGTTGTAGCCAGAGTCCTTTTTGGAAACCGGCCTTGGGAAGAGCCTTCTCCCAGCTCTGTGTTTCTCGCCTGATGGATCACAACTCATCATCCTTTTATCTGAAGAGGGGTCTTTGGGATATACCACAGAGTGGATTCAATAAGAACATGACAACATTCTTCATGTTTTCCTTTTCCCTAATAATGCTCTACCAAACTCCTGTATTCTTTTTAACTTTCCAAACATCCTGCTAATGTTTTGCTTTGTTCATTCATTTATTTTTTAATCAACAGAACTCTGAATCCCTCATCCCAAGTCTGTACAATATACCTAGCCTCACTTAGAAACAAAACAAACCAAAAAGCTCTGCACCAAACCACAGAATTGATTTGGAGTAGTAAGTCCATCATCTGTTATTACAGAACTCCAACATGGAGAGACACAATACGCCATGACAGACAGGAGATTTGGGGAACACTTTATAGTGTCAACACACTATACACAAGCGGACATTCCTTTTGCTTTTCTGGCTGAGATGTCCTCACCCTCATTTCTTTTTTATCCAGACAGATTCTGTTGATATATTCGCATCTCTTCTCGCATTGCTATTGCTATTCACCACTGACCCTCTCCTCCACAACCGTTTACAACCCCGTCCTTTTTCATTTTCACAGAAAGTGTGTGTTTGCAATGTGTGTGTGAGAGAGATGGAGAGAGAGAGAGAGAGAGAGAGAGAGAGAGAGAGAGAGAGAGAGAGAGAGAGAAGCTGATTTAGAGTATGCAAAAAGGAAGAAAGAAACTGTCAGAAAGAGAGCCAAAGGAAAGAAAGAAGAAAACCAGGGGCCGTGGCCACTGATAAGCTGGCTGATAAGTAAGTCATTTGAACTGGCTCCCAGGCTGCACAAGCACATCGTATTCCTGTCATCCAAATAGCATGCCTGCTCCCAACAGTCACCCTCTTCCTGTCTACTGACTCCTCCTGATTCACTGGTTCTGGTTGTTGTTGTTTTTAATCTACTTACTTCACCTGCCAAGCCCCTTTCATCTCTGAAAAGATGCTTTTCAAAATTTCATACAAAAGAAATGTGCCTTTTGGTCTCTTTAGTCATTATTTTATTCGTTTGCACTGACTTTGCCCTTCTCTTCGAAAGCACTCACTACCCAGGGCACACAATCTGGAGAAGCAGCCTGCTGCCGGGCTGCGGGAAATGCAAGATTTTATGGTGACAAAAATGGATCCTGACATTCAGCCTCTTCCTCAAGGAAGAGGAAAGGCTGCCCCTGGTGTCTTCAACCACATTGCATTTTGCATGTCTTGGCTTAAGGAGATACTGTACAGAAAATGTTCACATGTCATTTAAATGGAACAAGGACTTGGAAGCAGCTTAACGGATAATGCGCAGACCTCCATGTCAGCGCCTCTGAACGCATATAAAACATTTCCTATAGACATGCAGGTCTACTCCTCTCTCTGCTTCTTTGTTTTCTTGGCTTTTAATACACTTTCCAATGAAAATGATAAACACCAACTAATAACATTATACAATGACTCGCATGCTTTGTTTTGTAGTTGCTCCGTTAATTCGGGAACTGGCTCTTTGTTTCCATAGTGGAGGTAGAGTTACAGGCTGAAGACGTTCCTTAGGCCTGGGTTAGGGCAGTTTCTCACTCTGGCACCAATGACATTTTGAACTGAATGATTCTTTTTTGTGGGATGCTGTGTTGTGCACTGTAGGATGTTTAGAGATATGCCATCCCCCCAAACCAGGACAATAAAAATTGTCTCCAGACATTGCCAAGTGTCCATCCAAGGTAACATCACCCCCAGATGGGAATGACTAGACTAGGGGATTATAATATGACTAGAGGCCCAGTGTATAAAAATTCATGCACTGGAGGCGGGTCCCTCAGCCCGGCCTGCCCCCTCTCACAGTCCGAGAGCCCTCAGGGGAAGGAGGCGACCCAGCGATCAGGGGAAGGCGATGCCCCCAGCACACCTCTGCTGCTGCCACTGTCGGCAGCACAAGCCTCGGCCGGCCCTGGTCACCTGAGCCTCAGATGGTCCTAGGCGTCTGGGCAGCCGCCATCCAAGGCTTGCTTGCACCTCAGGCGTTGGCTGGGCAGCTGACATCCGAGGCTTGCCTGCACCTCGGGCTGGCCCAAGGCGCTGGACAGCTGACATCCAAGGTTTGCCTGTGCCTCGGGCTGGCCCTTGGTGGCTGGGGGGCTGAGGGCAGGTCCGGCCGCACCATGCGCCTGCTGCCAACCCCCGGCTGGGCTGAAAGGACTGTGGGACTCCCGGCAGGCACAAGGAGTGGCCGAACCCGCCCGGCCACACCACGTGCCTGCCACCTCCCCGGTGGGGCTGAAAGGACTGGGGGAATCCGGTGGGGCTGAGGGGACTGGGCACTGCCATCTTGTGGCTATGGGTGCCGCCATCTTTGTGACAGAGTGATGGTCAATTTGCATATTCCTTCTTTATTAGATAGGATAATTTTTAAAAGATTGGTATTTTCTACTTCTTATTAAAGATGTGTACATGGAACATACCAACCAGAGTTGGCTTGAATAAAGAGAAATTTTGAGAATAAAGAGGCTGAAGTTTAAAGGTGAACATGTTTTTATTTTTAGTATTATATGTGAATTAAACCTAGCGCTTTTCTATGCATTTTGCTTTTGGCTTTATTAGCTAAGCTTCTAGTAATTTTCAAAATATTGCTTTATAGGTGAAAAAAATTCAGGAAATTTAGGTTTGTTTTCTTAAAGAATTTACCAAAACTCATATAAAATTATGAGTAGAATTATAATATACAAAGTAATGTAGAAAGCAATCAATATAACTAAACTGAAGAAAATGGTTATCTCAGAGATGTCTTTTTTGTGGGATAGAAAGCAGAATGATCGTTTTAGGAATAAAGAATTCTGAGTTGATGGAAAATGCATGTCTAATGAAATTATTCACCAGTGCAGTGCCTCATTTACAATCAAGAAAAAAATAAGAAATGATGTAAAAGCTTAATGATAAATCAATCCACTGTTTTCATGAAATATGATGTTTAAAAATATTTATTTAGAGATTTGGAGAATTTAGCTATAATTTTACTTATAATAATTCTAAAGATACTTAATTTCACAAGGTTTACCAGGAGGTAAGTTGAAAATATGCTCCAGAGTAAAGCCAGATAATTTCAAATGTTTGCCCTTATTGCAGTCCTGCCCTTAAATGTACAGGGTGGGGCAAACATAGGTTTAGAGTTGTGAGTACATGAAACAGAGTTTATTCTTTTTATTTTTATTTTTTTAAAATATATTTTATTGATTTTCTACAGAGAGGAAGGGAGAGAGACAGAGAGTTAGAAACATCGATGAGAGAGAAACATCGATCAGCTGCCTCCTGCACATCTCCCACTGGGGATGTGCCCGCAACCCAGGCACATGCCCCTGACCGGAATCGAACCTGGGACCCTTCAGTCCACAGGCTGACGCTCTATCCACTGAGCCAAACCGGTCTCGGCCAGAGTTTATTCTTAAATTATTACTTATTAATCATTGTATTATTTTCCATAAGAACAACTGTAAACCTACTTTTGCCCCACCCTGTACATATACCATTGTTTGAAATAATTCTTGGAGAAAAGTATTTTTCCTTTTCAAAGACACATTATCCTTTTGTTTTACTTTGTTTAAAAGTAGGGGGAAAAGCAATATAAATTTTTATCAGACAACATAGATCGCAACAAATTCTTTCCCTGCTGGCCTACCTAGCAGTGCTCTCTACTCTAAACCAAGACAAAAGTGTTTAGAAACCAAAGCATGCAGATCTTTGTTACTCTGGCCAATGCCTGGGAAATAGCTAAGATAGACGATATTGGACTAGTGCCCAGCATCAGTCGGAACTCTAATGGGCTGTAAGAGCAGAGGACAGAAATTGTGGGAGAAGTGATTTAAACCATGACACAGCAGGCGGTCTAATCAAATGAAGTCACCATTAGCTTTTATCTTACCTTCACAGTAGTATAATTGCTGCTTTCTTGGATATGGATTAAAATGCCATTCTCGCTTCTCGTCCTGAACTTTACTTCCAGACTGTTCACACCAAAAGGCTCCATCGTGGCCCCCCGTATGCTCTGTCTTAACAGATATTCCCGCTTCTCATTCTGACTCATGTGGTAGTCCAAGCGCCCTTTGCCTTCCAATGACAAGGCAGTGTCAGGAGTAATAGCTGCAAGCCAGCAAAGAAAGGGACAAATAAATGCACCCATTATTTCCTAAAGAGTGTCAATAGGTGACAAAACATTATAAAAAGGGACAATAAAAATATTGTGTTTAGAATTAATGTCTCCCAATTCTCCTATTGAAAAAAGAATTGCCACATGTGAATTATTGTAGGAGTTGATTTCAAATGCTTAAATCCATTTCAGAACCATGAAATGTAAAACATTTTATGACACACATTAATCATTTGGGAAATATTCAATAAATACTTGATACTTGATATAAATTATGAATATCTGAAGAGATTGCCACCTGTTAAAATTTGGGGGAAACACAGTGAATCATTATTTATTTATAATGGTTTACTGTGTTTCCAAAATTCATAAATGAATATATATTTTCATAGTTAAAGTGCTTTGCAATCTTTAAAGTCTCTAGCAATTAGAAACTTGAAGAAAAAATAATCACATATTTATATTTGTAACTGACTTTATGATTAGTAATAATCATACAGAATTTAATTTATCATCATTTATAATTATGACTTATCATAATTTGATAATGTTTTCACACTACTGAAGTGTGGCAGTTTGTTATAGCACCATAGCTAAAGAAAAAGCATCAAATTAGCATAAAAGGGCTTCAGCATTCAATGGTACATGTCAAAAAGGCAAATTTTATAGTATGTAAATTACATTTTTTTCAAAGCAAGATATTTCTAAAGCCAATGACACATTTCATATTCAGATATAATTTGGCTCCTACTTATTAAATACTCATTACTTTAAAAAATATGCGTCAAAGTCCTTTTGCTATGTTGTGATTTTAACCTAAATAATTAAACACAATTATACCTCTTCTACTAACATTTTTTATTATAGTGTCCTTAATTTAATCATGAATTTCTATTTATTCTCATATTATAATAGAACCAAATGACTCTTTTAAAAAGTAGTCAGTTAAATGCAGTGATTTCAGTACTAACCTCTTATTAGAAAATGAAGCAATTTTTATAAAAGAGAGCTCATTAGGGTTGGATAGTTAGTGGATGTACAGCTTGAAATTAGAAAAAGCCACAGTCTAATGATGGCTTGAACATCATTAATATCTTATTAACATTAGGGTTTAGAAACAAATCACTAATAAAAGGATTTAAAACCAATTTTAATAATTGAAAGTTAAAATTCAAGTATCATTTTAATTGTAATAGATTATAATGCATTGTATGATGTTTTGAGTCCTGTGTTCAGTGATTTATCATACTATTTTTCTACCAAATATAAAATATTCACCAGAGAAATATTGCCAAAAGGCAGATAATATGAAGCCCCTGGCCTTGTAGATTGCCTAGCTTTCCTAAAGGTAAACCAAACATAAGTGATATAATTTTAAAATAGAGCCCTAGCAGGTTTTGCTCAGTGGATAGAGCGTCGACCTGCAGACTGACGGGTCCCAGGTTCGATTCTGGTCAAGGGCACATGCCCAGGTTGTGGGCTCAATCCCCAGTGTGGGGCTTACAGGAGGCAGCCCATTAATGATTCTCTCTCATCATTGATGTTTCTATCTCTCCCCCTCCCTTCCTCTCTGAAATCAATGGGAAAAAAATACATATATATATATTAAAAAGGAAACGAATGATGTATTTAGTAAATCATTTTAAAAAGATGTCACTCTTCCTCAAGTTAAAAATACAAATTTTAAAATGTCACTATATTCACTGATGATTGCCCATTTAATATTTTCAATATTTAGAATGAAAACATAATTTAATTCCTTGTTTAGGAGCATATATCTATATTGTCATAGTTACTATAATTTCCAGTGAAAGGTGAGACGCTTGCATACATTTTTCACAGTATTTGCCAGTCAGCCCCTCTTTGCAGTGACACTGCTGCCATGACCAGTAATCCGTGCACGTGCCGCCGTGCTGGCAGGGGCTGCGAGTACACGCGCCTTCCAGTCTGGGGCATCTGAAAGCAAGTCACAACAAAGACTCAGAAATCACAAGACCAGGTGGGAGAAATGTGTTAAAATTAAACACAAATGTTTATTAACCTGCTTTGTTTCGTGCATTCAATTCTTTGAAACTCAAGTGACAACATTTATAGCATCTAATCAAACTGTGACAAATGACCTGCCTCATTCATAAAGGAGAAGATTAAACAGAGTAACACCTTACACGGTAAAGAAAAAGAGGTGATAATTTTTTGTTTAAATTAATTTTAAATGGAGCAAGTCATCTTGGCCCAATAACCACTGTAGTTAATGTGATCTCTGGGCTACATATTTATTTGAAGGCACATCTCCTCCACCAGACAACTCATGCAACTAATGTTTATCAAATGTCTTCTGTATAGCAAGCGCTATGCCAAGCATGGAGATAATGTGATGAAAAAACCCCATGTATTCATGGAATATTTGTTTTTCCTGTGGGGGAAATGGGCAAAAAACAAATTTAGACAAATGTTCAAAGATGGAAGTTCTATGGAAATGGTGAGACAGAGAATGGGTATTGGGGGTTTTAGGGGTTGCTGGGTCTCTAGATTAGGCAGTGAAGGAAGGACCCATCACTTTTATAAAGACCTAAACAAAGTGAGAGAGCAAAGTAAATCTGGTAGAAGATGGTTCTGGGCAGAGGAAACAGTCAGTGAGAAAGCCCTGTCATGTGTGAGGAACACCAAGGGGCCCAACATGGTTAGAGCACAGAGACAAGGGGAAGTGTAAGAGTGTAAGTCGATGTAGTGAGGAGTTAAGGGGGAGGCCTGACCATGAAGGACTGGTACGTCAGGGTAGGAACTATGTTGTTTTTAAAATATCATTCTGGTTGCTGGTAGATTAGATGTGACATGTGTCAGAAAGAGAGGGGCCAAAGGTAAGTCTAAAAGTTTTGGCTGAGCCGGTGGGTAGATTGAGCTATTACTACCTGAGAGGAAATCTGTGGAAGGAGGAGGTTGGGAGGAGTCAGGAAGGAGGGCCTGAAGTTCAGTTTTAAACTAAAGTTTGTGATATTTGTTAGAAAATCACACATGGAAAGTTGAGTAGGGTGTTGGACATGAAGTTCAGAGGACAGGCCAAGTTGATGATAACTATTTAAGGGCCACCGGCTTTAGAGATAGTAGCTAAATCCAAGGACTATATAAAAAGTAACTTCAAGAATGAAAATAGATACAACCTAGAGGAGATTAAGGAGGAGAAAGGAAGAATTATAGTAGGAAACCAGGAGTATGCCATGTGCACAAACTGATAAACTACTTTTAGGGAGAGAGAGTGGTGGACTGTTCCTAATATTGCTGACATTCAAATATGATGAGAATTGACCACTGATTTTAGCAAAAGAAGTGAATAATCACTTTGATAAAGATTGACCAGTTTTTCAAAGATAGAGAATTAAGGTGGTAGAAAAAAGGAAAATGGGATTAATAAAGGTGTTTTTTTTTTTTTTTAAATAAAATGGGTGACATAACAGCATGAAGTGAGATGAGAAAAAAACAGTTGAGTGCTGGAGCACTGTTTTTAGAAAGTTTGTGGGATGCAGGCTATTGCTTGGTCTTTGTGGGAGTAGGAAGAGTTCATTCATAACAGGTTACAAAGTATGCTATAGGACACATGGGCAGACGTGGAGGAATGAGCTTTGGGGAGTTTTCATTCGACTGTAAAACTTTCTGAACTTTGGAAGCAAATTCATTAGCTGAGAAGAAGAGGCAGGGGATGTTTGAGGTCTGTGGAAAGAGGAAGCATGATCTAGTCATGAAGAGAGTGTGAAAATTATTAAGCTAGGGGAATACACTAAACTGCCAGGCAATATTATGTCCACACTCGAGGTTAGTAAACATGAATTTAAACAGGCTACAAACTCCTCAGGAGCTCCAGGCCAGGTGCCCACCTCAGGATTTAACTCACTAGCTGGTTGACTTGGGGCAAGATTTTACAAGTCTAAGTAGCTCAGTTACTTCATCTGTGAAATGAAAGTACATCTACCTCACAAAATGATTGTCAAGGTTAAAAGAACTGGTAGTGTAAAATGCTAAAAATACTGCTGGTGCATATAAGATATCAATAAATGTTGGTCTTTGTAGACACCAGATAAATCTGAAATTTAAAAAATAAAAGTGAATTCTCAAATTTGGGAGCTTTGACATAATTAGTCTTTAAGTCTCTTTATTCGAACATATTCAAAGAGAATGACATCCATCATATCAAAATAAGATATGTTTAGAAATAAAGCTCACCTTATTAAGTATAAGATAAAGTAATATTTCCAGTGAAGCTCCAGTCTTAAATTTAGAAACTTTCATGACAAAGTGATGAAAATTAGACAAAAATTCTCATTGAAAGAGAATTCAATTTCAATTTACAAATTTTCTGAAAAGTCATAAAATATATAATTCACATGAAGCACGATTTGAGGGGAAATCACTATTAGACTATTCCTTATAAAAAGGCATATATCAAGGCAACAAATTATGTACACATACTACCACTCTAACCTTTGATCATGCAGATACAGAAGAATGGATACTTTTAGGGCTTTGGACACAGCAATTTCATAATTTGATGGTCAATTATCATACACTTTTTGCATTTTCTTTAAAAGGGTAAGAAATAAAATTGCCATACTGGTCTAGGATGCCTTGAGCAGCCAGAGCTTGGCTGGGTTCCAGAGGCCTTCCATTCACTGCAAACTCCATGATGCACCCAATGAAATCATGGCTTTCCACGTGTCCTCTCCTCTGAAGAACTGGGTCTAGCGATCTGATACCTCCAACTGTGACTCGATTTGGCTGAACGTCAAGAGTCCTTCATAAGAAAGAAAAGTATGTTAGTACCGACATGATAGATTTTAGCAGGTTTCATTTAAAAAAAGTGTGAAGATAACTTTTTCTGGCAGGTGTCATAGGATGGTAAATTTGAGTGGAAAACATTACCGATGTGTAGGTAATGTCCACCAGACAGATACCTACAGGGTTATTTAAGGTCTGAATAATAATAAAACTTATAGAAATGGTATTTGCAGATAGTCAAGTGGGATGTATATAACTATGTTGAATTAGCAAGGAGCACACTATCAGAAAGAATATAAAATGCATTAGGAGTAGGGACAACTCTAATGTTAATGTCAGATTACGCTTTCCCTTCACTACAGAGATGATAAGGAATGTCAATAAATTGATTACTGCAAGGGATTATGTGACACTGTTTATTTTTCTGTTTGTTACTATTTCTACTAAAGTTACTTATGTTTTAGATAGGGTCATGATGTGTTCCACTTTGAAGTGCTATTGATAAATATCTGTCAGAACTTGTCACATACAACGTTCAGAGACTGTGTCTAAAAGGGGTGGAGCCCTTATCCTAGCCTTGCAGGACCCAAGTCACATGCAACTATTTCACCAGGATCCTTAGAGTCTAGGCTATGTGCATCTTTCCTTTCTGCAGCTGTATTCTCATCCTGGCCACTTCATTTCACACCTTCTTTTTAAAAACAAATTTTGTACACTACTTATTAACTTTTTACTTTGCAGCACAACAATCTCTTTGGAGAGGATGAAATACCTTAAATTTTGATGTAATACTTTGCATAACAAAATTACTTTCAATTGTGTAATTTCCTTTTTAATGTCAAGTAATGGTAAAGATCAAACTAACAGTTGTACGTACCAATCATCTGAGATGGCCACGTTACTGACAGTGCAGTATCCTGGTTCTTGGTTCTCAGAACAAGAGTCCACAGTTAAGGAAGCTGCCTGTACAGCAAGAGAAGGAAGCGTTTAGCCAAGTGCTACTGCCCCCAGTGTCCTTTCCAGCCAACACTGCCTGGGGCTGGTTTCGATGTGGACATGATTTTAAAATTGTGATAACATATTGATTCAGCATAATAAATACAATACAATAGTAAGTTATAGACACATATTTCTTTGATATGCCTAAAACTAAATTGTGAAGGAATTAATATAAGGGGTGGGAAAGTGCTTTAAAAAACCTTCTCCAGGCTCCTTTTTTATAGATGAAAGAATCAAAATGCCATAAACATCTCTTAGATATTATACAGTGGGTCTGAGACAGCTTCCTGGAGTTACAATAGTGATAAGCCTGTTTATTCTACTAGCCAACTAGTCTAGCAAATGAAAAACACACACATTATATTTCTGATTTTTTAAAGTCTTCTTCCAATAATATTTCATGCATATGTACAAAAAGATTTTGAAAGTACAATGTACATACTATTATAGCAACCTAAGAATATTGTAATACATGCATTAAAGTTAAATTTTTGAGATAATGTAAAGAAATAAATTAGATGCTTTTTTCAATTATAAGAATCATTATTTATAAAGAGTATGAGGTTGAAAATCTGCATATAACTGTTGACTTCCCAAAACTTAAGTTGTCCCTCTTTATCTGTTAATTCAGGACCCCCTGTGGATACCAAGTTAGGTGTATGCTCCCTAGATAAAGTGGCAAAGACCAATGAGTGCTGTCAGCCCTCTGCCTCCTGATCCTGGATCAAACAGCACAGGTATTTATTGAAAGAAATCCACATATAAATGGATGCACACAATTCAAACCCATGTTGTTCAAGGCTCAACTGTCTATGCAAATATTAATTTATAAGAATGGTTATCATTTGAGTTTAATTTTAACAGCAGAGCAAGTGTAAGAAGCAACACATGGAGGTCCAGCAAGTTGACCAACATTGCTCTTACATGCAAAAGTATCTATCTGGTTTTCAGTCTTCCCGAATCAAGTCACTTTCATTATGTATAGAAATTATTCATTTCCTTAATATCCCATTTTTATCAATATTACATATGATTTTGAGGAATTGTCCATAAAATGTGTACTTAGATGAGAGACTTGTAAAGGCATATCTTAAATACCTTACATTTCAGAAACAATGAATGGGGTCAATGTATAGTTTATTGTGCATCAAATATTACTAAAGTATTTTAAATTATTTCTATCAGTTAATTGTTATAACTTATAAGCTCCATACAATGAACTCTCACAAGCCATGTAAGTTTTTTTCTTGCCACCTTTTCAAGGAAATCATAATAAATACTAACATTATAGGAAACATTTACACTTCCAATTCTATGTCAAGACTTTTTTTTAATGTCCCATTTAGCTAACTCTTTCAATAATTAATAATTTTCCAATGTTCTATAAAATTGAGTGATATTAATCTCAAAGGCAGTATTAGGTTTTCATGATACAATTTATGTTGCTTATGTAGACTATTTCATTTATTTCTAAAAAACAAAAACAAACAAGAAAAACAAAAAACACAACAAAACATTAGCACATCTCTCTCTGCATATACAATGCAAAGTATCCAACAATTCCAGAGATCCCTAAAGCAATAATAAATTCAGGAGTATCACTGGATATTTATGAATGCCTCAACTAGAAAAAACAACTTAGATAATAGTATCATATTTCAGTCAGACTTAATATTTAATTTTTTTTTTTATTTTCTAAAAGTTTGGTGATACAACTCTAAGAGAAAATACCTGAGGGAAAGTTTTATTTGAATAGTAGCTCATGCAATTTAATCTTCAGAGTTAATGCACCTTCTTTATTACTGAATTTTTCTACCAGTACTGCTATAAATTGAGAAGTTTCTGTCCTGTCAATGAAATGATTCAAGCTGAGAAGTTAATGATTTTGCCAGTTTCCAACAGAGTCCTTCTAAACTATAGAAAACAGATTCAAAATCCAGTAGGGGCCTTATTTTGGATGTTTTCTGAAATAGGGAGACATTTTTCTGCTGACCGAAGTCACAATGACGAGTGTCTTTTCTCCACATTTAGTATTATTCAAACCCTGATGACTATGGCTACATATTACAAACAGACTGAAAGAATCCTTTTGCTCTCCCTTCCCTTTGGGCATACCTCATAGTACCTTTTTCCTTTTTTTCTCTCTCTCTTGCTCCCAAGCCCATGTGTGATACAATCAAAGTCATGAAGTATAAAGGGACCCTGGAGGTCAAGAGGCAAAATCATCTATTCCACATAAGAGTCCACTGACAACACCTTAGCTACAGAGTTATCTTACCTATGTTCTGAGAATTGGATGAGGGTGCTACCTACTATCCCTTATTAGAGTGACTGTTCATATCAGGAAATCATCAGCGCCTTACCATTCCTGCTCTCCTGGCAATCACAGTGTGAAAATGTCCGTCTGACACCTTCTTCATGGTGGTGAGTTTATATGTACCGCTGCCTAAATTGTAAGAGAATCTTAGTCTCTCTTCAGCAATTTCGAGAGCCAAAAATTCAGCCCGGTCCCCCGTCTGGTTGTCATAGTTGTAAAGCAATAAAGCATGACTTTTAATCGTTGCAAATTTGACATAAATATAGTTGTTATTGGGGTCCAAGCTGGGAAATTCCATGTAAGATAACTCCTCAAATCCATAACTATTCAACTCGCAGTGTTTTCCAAAGACACCTGTAGACAGAAAAAATTGAAAAATCGACACATCAAATTCCAGTGAATTTTATTAAAAAGCTTTGATTAAAATACAAAAATTAGTCATACTTACATTTTTTTCTTATTCTCCAAAGAATACTATCTAAACTAAATTGAAATAGAATGAATCCATGATCTTTAAAACATATAACAGATGATAAAGTGGTTTAAATGCTTTTCTTTGGCCAATTAGGGAACATTTAAGTATGCCCCATTTCTAAAAATTAGGATTAGTGGAATGAAGTATGTCTGAAAAGATTCTTTCCTGGAAAGCTTTCAAAATTAGTTGGTCAATCTTTTGAAAGTTTCATATGCTGCAATTTTCAAACAAGGTACTTTCTTCATAATATATAATTCTTTCTCCTATCTCATAAATTCTTAAAAACAATTTTAATTCAATTGAGCATGGTAAATTTTGTTTTGACTAAAAAAAATCAGTCCCTGTACCTGTGGTATTTTTAAGGGTCACAAATTACAGAAGAGAACCACTGCTTTTAGGAAAATAACTGTCTTAGTTTTTATTTCTTTCTTGTTTCATACCCACTCTGGGCATGATTTATACCAGGCTCCTTGGAAATAGTTTTCTGTTTTTTCCAAAATCAAGCATTCCCATTTGTTTGTGCTGGTTCTTTTTCAAACTTGAAAAATGAGTTTTATTGATGTTACAAAGCTATGCCAAAATTCTTTTCCCACAAATATTAGTAGACTGTAGCAAATGATTGGAAAATTAACCCATGCCAATACATCATGACTCTTATTAACTTGCAGAGGTTTCATTCCTTCATTTTGGCTGCACATCTCTTATAAATGTGTTACATTGAGAGTCAGGGAATTGTTCAACCAGAAGGAACCAATGCCATCATTTTACAGAATATTTAAAAATCGCCCAAGGCCACAGAACCATGGGAGTCAGAGCCAACACTGAAGGCTAGATCTCCTGATTGTCTAGTTGTTTAGCTGTACCACATTTTTTATCCAAATGTTCTTTAAATCAAAACAGCCTAGTAGCTGCTATAAAATCATGGGTCTACTATCTTTTCTTTTTCTGTAATCACATTCATTGTAAATGAGTAGAAATATAAATAATTTATTTTTATTAACTGAAGTTTAAAAAAAGGAAAGAAATATTTGAGTTGCATATTATAAATCATATGTTATATATGGTACACATTTATTTATATTATAAATATTTCATTCTATCATATAGTATTTATATTTTATGTTGTATCTATAATTTATACTCACATACAATAAGATTTTACAATTTATTTATATTAAACACTTATTATATTACATATACCTTAAAATGCAGAAGGAGTAGCCAAAGTTAAAGAAAGAGCATAGATAAAGCATACAAATTAAATAGATTATTGCAGAAATCTTCACTATGTATTTCCTCAGGTCTCTTCTGATTAAATTTTAATAAATCTATGAAAATGTGCTTAAATTGTATATTCACATTTGTAGAAAGTATACGGATCCCAGAAACATGTTCTACATTTTAACTGAAATCAATACTGTATATTCAAATATAAAAATATTTCTTCATGGAATATATTTTTTTCTTTTTAAGGAGTTTTGATATAGTTTCTAGAAAAAACTAAATTTCTATTTTGAAAATATAAACGTTGAAAAGTTGAGGATTTAAAAATTGCCTTCTATCTGAAATGCCACAAAATAAACACATAAAAGTCAAGAGTATTAAAATTACTCTAATATGGGATTTTTTGTGTGTGTGTGTATGAAGTTATACATATACAATTATACAGGCTCTCTTTTTAAAAGTCTTAAGCATTTTTTAAAAGTATATTTCTTTATTTACTTCAGAGAGGAAGGGAGAGGGAGAGAGAGATAGAAACATCAATGATAAGGGAGAATCACTGATTGGCTGCCTCCTGCATGCTCCACACTGGGGATCGAGCCTGCAACCTGGGCATATGCCCTTGGCCAGAACCGAGCCTGGGACCCTTCAGTCCGCAGGCCGATGCTCTATCTACTGAGCCAAACTGGCTAGGGCAAATCTTAAGCATTTTATGTTTTTTTTTCTAAAATCTAAATCTAAAAAAATCTAAATTAAAAAAAAAATCAAATCCAAACAAATCTTTCACTGTTGAGAAGGTAAACAGTGCAAATTTTTTTCCAACTTTGAAATTATGGTCAAGATGTTGTTTTATAGGATGCATGTGTAATGATCTCCAGCTATTTGTTTGAGGCATTCCATCTGCCATTTTTATTTGTATGTTTCACCCACATTCAATTTGAAAAGGGAAATACTTTTCCTTTCAATTCTCTCGGTCTGTAATCATGTATTACTGTTTCAAGGTTTTGTTGTTTTGTTTTGTAAGTGCTTCTGTTGTTGTCTGGCGATATTTAAGTTTAAATAATTTTTTTTGTTTGCCACTGTTAGGAACAGGGAGAGAAATTTGTACTGCCAGCCACATATGATCCGTCTCTATTTTAACTTAGCGGTTGTACTAGTCCCCTTTCCCTGGGTGAGGGCCCCAAAATACTTCTACCCAATAAGCAGTGACTGTTGTATCAGCTACACTGCAGCAACAGTTTATTCCCATTTAGTATCAATTACCTTAAATCCTCATATTTGTGATTGGAATGCAAAGGAATCTCTAAAAATGTAAACAACCTTTGTTCAGTCACTTGAAATCATTTTTCGACTTTCCACTCCAATCCCCTTATCTTTTATTCCAAAACTTAAGTTAAACCATGAAACCTGAATGCGGTTATGAGCAGAAGCAACACCCTCTAAGGATTATAAAACATCACTGAAAGAAAGAAGTTGTAGATCTGAAGTTGTGGTTATTTTGACCTTGATCTACCATTCCGTGTACCATGAACATTGTTTGTGAGAATCTCACATACATTTTAAAAAGGAGGGATACTGTGAATATCATGCTGGATTGAAAATAAAATTTTCTAGTCTCTATATCATTTTGGAGTAATTTTGTTTTGATTTTGTTTTTTCACCTTAGACAAAACCCTCAATGTCTGGGACTCAGAACCATTGCTAAAATGCATGGCTCACAATAAGGTAATTTTATATCTTGTTTCTCTTTATCATCCTATTGATGTGCTGTATAAAAACTAGATGGAGTCGTGGACTTATTTGAAAACCAATTAGCAGTATATTTCACTGGCTACTAGAAACCTCAGTTTATTTTTAAGTTCTATTCTGTACTATACATTAGAATTCACTTTTTAGGTCCACAGTAATATGTTCAAGGAAAACCAGAAAATATCCTTCTCCTCTTTTGCTTATGGAGGGTCTCTAACCACTGCAGGACATCTGGAGATGAATACTATAGTGTGAGTTAAGTCAGCCTTTAAACTGGTGGAATGGCCCAGCTGGTGTGGCTCAGTGGTTGAGCGTCGACCCATAAACCAAGAGGTCACTGGTTTGATTCCTGGTCAGGGCACATGCCCGGGTTGCAGACTTGATCCCCAGTAGGGGGCGTGCAGGAAGCAGCTGATCAATGTTTCTTTCTCATCAGTGTTTCTATCTCTCTATCCCTTTCCCTTCCCATCTCTCTAAAAATCAATACTTTTTTTTTAAATTGATGTAATGATTACAAACCAAGCTCAAATGAAAGCTTCCTCCAAAGCTTTTCTCATAGTCCTTGGCTGTCTCAGTGCCTGGCAACATTTGAGTGACACCTGGAAGGAATCTTTTCATTCATGTCACTGTGGTGCATATACAGGTATGTGTACAAAAAAAACTGTAACAACTTTCTTCCTCAAAAGAACACATTAGCCTGAATTTTGATTAGTTATGTTGATACTATCTACAAAATGCCTATAAACCCTTCTCATACAACTGTTTGAATTAATGTAAAAATCAAAAGCAAAACAAAACAAAAATCATTTTGAAGGATTATTTTTAAAGATTTGAAATAGAGAATGATGTCAAATAGTGCCTGAAAGATTTTTTACATGATAGGTTCTAGGCTGAAAAGAAGACAGCTGTAAGTATTGAGGGGAAATGTCCTGAGAACACAACATCAAATTCAATTATCTTCAGTTGATTATTTTTCTAGTAATGATCAAAGCAATATATTCAATGGGATTTCCATAATTAACTTTTAAGGATATTAAACCTTTGAGATTTTATTTTGCCAAAATCTCCTGTGTAAAACATTTCATATCGTCTTAATCACTCAGGGCCACAATAAAACAAAATTGCTAAACTGTGAGCCAAAATAGATTGACATTTTATATGGCCAGCAGAGCTATACTCACCAAATGGACAGTGGCAATAGTAGGACTCCACACCACTTTGGCAGGAACCACCATTAAAGCAGGGGTTGCATTCACAGTAGTTGACTGAAGATTCACACATTTTCCCTGAAAAACATCAGGCTCATTTAAAAAATCTTATGCATAAATATATTAACACCACCACTGCATAACCATATATAGAAATCTCTCCTGAGAGATTATATCTTAAAGAAAAGAAATATGAGAACATTCTACTTGACTTGGGGAAATTGAAATATTATCTGAGAGTTCAAAATCTTATTTAATCGTCCTATTGTAAAGATATGCATTATAATATTTAGGAAATAATTACACATACATCTTGAAATAAATAGTGTTTTTAGGTATTTAGGAAATCATAAATGGTGAAGAAATTTAGATGTTTCCCCTAATTTTTTTTCCGATGTTACTACATTTTTCACATTTTATAACTGAAGAGGTGAAACTTTTACAGGATAAGTTTCACTGTGGAGATGTCCTTGGCTCAGATTTGTTCAAAGTAATCAATCCCATTTAGCTTCTTTATTGAGCTACCATCTGTTCACTCTCAAGAAATATCCCTTAGCTTAATGCACGCCTACCTGATGTACAGCAGAATGAGACCTAAGAAAACACACCAAATACATTTTCAAATACTTATCAATATTTATTCTCGACCATGGATTATGAATACTTTGACTTTTTTCAAAACCAATAATATCTAACTGGCACATTTTTCAGTTTACAGAGACTATTCTCATTTATCATCTTGTCAAGCTGAATCAACTAATTTTGACTGAGTGCCTATTATGAACCAGACGTGCCAGAGGATGGAGGTATTGCAGTCAAGAAAACAGACAAGGGTCTTAACACAGTGTTTCTATTTTAATGGGGGAGATGATGCATTCAACAGCAAACATTTACATTCACAGGTGAAGGAGAAGAGTTCTTTGGAGGCTAATATCCACCAAAGAAATGATAAAACTACAGCCCAGACCAGTGTAGGTCAGCTCTCAGATCCAGGCTTCACAAGTTATAACTGAATAGTTGATCACTTTATCGGCAAAATTTAGGGTATAAGGCCTGTCCCACTTGTTTTTGTTGTGGTATTCTTTTCCTATGTAAACTTAAATGTGTTTTAATACCACCAACTTACACTCTGATCAATTACATGTTATTAATAGATGTATTTCATGTATAATAGAAGAGTTTCTAGTTTTCTGGTTCTAAGAAACAATGTGATGTTATCGATTTCTTAATTTCCATTCATTGACAGGAGGGTTTCACTATTTATCTAATTAAATAGAGTTTGTTTCTGTAAAGCATGACTGCACTAATGCTCTTATTAACTGTCTCATGAAGACATGTAAGTTTTATGTGCACAATTAGACTTAATGTTGAGCACCGATAATCCACTTCATCATAATAACTGCTTAAAACACAGTCAAAGTTTCTGTTTAATTTACTTATGTTTTTGTGGCGTGGGTATGTGGCCACAATCGTCCTGGTTTGAAATGACAAGTGTGAGTCAGACCTCATGACACTGCTAACAGAAATGTTCCTCTACTTCATGGGGTCATAAACACAACATTTTTCCTTTTATAAATAACATTGGGAACCTCCTTACAAGGCAAAACACTAACAATTTCAGAATACCTTCCTATTCTAAGGGGAAGTAATGAGCATAAACAAGTTACCAATATAGAAGCACAGAAATTATGCTTTAAGTATTGTAGTAACGTGTTACAGGCAGGACAATGTTTCCTAAGCCTGTCCAAACATCACACCAGAGACATGTTGTGTCATAGAGAACTCTATGGTGTTTTCCAACTGGATGTAAGACAGATTATTCTAAAGAAGGGGATTCTTTTTCTTAATGAAGCATCAGTATTGCCCCATAGAGAATAAATAAGACTTACTGGCTATCCTTTTGATTATTTATTTGCCATGAGGGAAGTCACAACTTCTACCACTTTTACCCACTATAAGAGCATCTGTAACTGTCCCATGTGTTGCTGGACTCAGTAAGGTTTCATGTTCTTTTTTTGAAAATCCTTTTAGAGTTGCATTACAAGTAGCATGTATTGAATACGTAGACTAATATATTTTATAGATGTGGTCAGTACCACCTTTATTTTGTGAAAGCATGCGTGGCTTACAAAATTACAGACTTCCCTTTGTGAAGACTGGAAATGTGGGGACAAAGGGGAACCAAAAGAGTGGTTTGAGAATGAAGTTAAAATAAATCCTCAACAAAATCTGATTTTTTTTGCAGATATAACAATATAAATAGACATTATAAGAGAAAAAAAAGTCAACTTTTAACTTAAAAGTGTTTTATTTTCTTATTTTTCTTTGGTAGATAATTATAAAAACTCGAGAAATGACTTTGGTAGGAGTCAAATAAATGAATTAACAATTAAGTTTGGGGAAAATAGTCTTATTTGTAGGGTGTTAGAGTATGTAAATTATTTACCATTCAAAAATTTCATTTGAGTACTCCATTTAATCAGCAAACTGTTTTACAAATTGTTTTACAATTAGTAAATTTGAAAGTGATTGCCATACTAGAAATGGGGATTTGAAGATACAATTTGAAAACTCCACTTAAATTATTCAAAAAAGCCTTTTTTTTTAATGTGAGGGAAAGATGTTATAATTTTACTTCAAATCAAAAGAAATCTCATAAATGCCTATGTCTCAGGTTTGGAAGATTCATGCATGCTTACTCACCCAACTGAAGTCAGCAATACAATCCGTATTATTTTGCATCTACTTCAGTTCTAGTGTTAATGGCATGGTGATTATCAGGGAATGCAGCAGTTTGAATTACACTAACACGCTCCTGGCAAAAATAACTTGATGTGTTGAAGCACCATGAAACACAATCTTGGATCATTAACTTAATTACTGCTGCAAGCCAGTTAACAATATTTGTCAGTGCCTTGAGGCTTGGAAGAGACTGACGAGTTTGCACAAAGAAAGGCATCCATGTCTTTGGAACTCAAGGAGCTTTTCCTATTAACATTCATTAACTGTCATATGTTAACTGTTAGCTGCTTAGAAGAATAAACTGATCTCACTGCTTGGAAATCCATCAGTTAACTATGTTGATATACATTATTTCTCATAGGTAGAAGGAATCGTGCTTCTGGAAGTGTAAGCTCTAAGCACCTGAGAATGGGAATTGTGGACGATGGAAATGAATGCATAACAACAGGCTAGGGAGGGCATGCACGGAATTTCCAAGGTTACAGTGAGCTTACTGAAGAAATTTAGCAAATGTGTTCATGTTCAGAGGTAGGTGTGATGAATTGTTAAACTCAAATCGAATCTATGGTGGTCACCTATGGTCTTTACAACAGGATGCATATTGGAGTTTCACTTGTGCTGATAGCACATTTGAATGTTAGATTATGTAGAGCTGAGCTACATTTATTCTCACCTGTTCAATTCGGCCAACCTATGAGGGTAGGATGATCCTTGATATCCTATAGCTCATGTATGCTTTAATATCATATACACATATATGAAATACATGTATATATTAGATCACCACAAGAATTTTTGCATTTCATATTTACAGAGAAGGGAGATTATGTGCAACTATCAAAGCCTATTTATGTCTAAATTAATTTTGTTAAAAATATAATTCCATAATACATATATGCTATTTATTCTGAATACTTATGCTTATAAGCTTTTAATTATTTTAGCAGAAAGTAGCTGTTTTTTGCAAACTATGTAAATGTTTCCTCTTAGTGTAAAATGCACTAGGAAGACAGTTAATCTAAATATTCTGATCAAGCAGCAGTATGTCTTTTATATCAAAACAATGCAAAAACATCATGTTTAATAAAGGCTGCTACTGAGAAAAGCAAAGAGGAAAAAAACTGTTTGCCTTTATATACATATTTTTATTTTTATTGATTTCAGAGAGGAAGGGAGAGAGAAATAGAAGCATCAATGATGAGAAAGAATCATTGATTGGCTGCCTCCTGCATGCCCTATACTGGGGATTGGGCCCACAATCCGGGCATGTGCTCTGATCAGGAATCGAACCGTGAATGAACTCCTGGTTCATAGGTCCATACTCAACTACTGAGCCACACCGGCTGGGCTGCCTTTGTATTTTAAAGCACATACGAAGACAATCTCAGTGAGGCTGCAGGCGATCATGTATAATGACATACGTAATCTCCATGAGAAGCTTACACATACATGCTTATTTTCTGCAGAAATAAGAAGCATTTAAGCTACTAGAAACCTGTTTTTAACACTGTAATAGGGTAATGTATCACTTAAGGTAAACTGTCTAATTCCTCTCTGGGAAATAAAATCAAAATAAGAATCGAGGCTTTTACCTTCTCTTGTTCATATGAACCACTTACTCCTCAGTATCTCAGAAAATTTCACTTCATATCACAGTGGTTTCCTGGTCTCGTGGTCACTGACAACTTAATATACGACTGCTGTGATTTTAAGAGAGTGACTCTTAGTTATCACCCCCATTGTCATGAATGCAAATGTTTGCCAAGTTTCATAGTAAAATGACTGTGCACAAGCTGTATCTCACTTTATAGATCTGGAAAAATATCCTATTTAGACTGTCAAATAACATGAGAGTGATGAATGGACAATCTCCTCCTCCCTGAAATGTCAGGGCTGGCTTACACCACAGCTAAAATGCCTCCAGATGTGTGAAAGCGAGCGGGAAAGGTTAAAGGGGCTATGAACTAATTCTGTTTACCTGCTGCGTTTTATAACACCATCCCTCCCTGTGAAGCAAACTAGAGAGAAGCAATGGGAAAGGCCTAGCTCCACGACCAATCACGAAGTCAGCCCCATTTATGCTGAAATCCGCATATGGTGCCCTGGCTCACGCCCATGGGACTTTCCCTGATCCCCGTCACCTATCAAATGCATTCACACTTTCTCCATGTTCAGGCTATGTGTAAACTCACTCTAAATCGAAGTGTGAAGGAGTCTGTTACACTAAAATGGGAAGTAACAATCTTTATTGTTAAATTCCCAGTAGAAGAAGCAACTTTTTTTGAGATGGGGTGAGGGGGGAGATTAGAGGGGTGAGGGTAAAGGAGGGGTGGAGGAGTGTAGTTTGTTTTTCCTTTAGAAATCCTGAACTCATAACATGTATATAGCCCTATTATTCATGGTCCTAAGACTACAACTCTGGTAAGACTCACACTTACCTTGTGCCACTGAGGTTTCTTGTCCTCTTAGTGATTCTGTGGCTCACCTCTCTTACCACCACTATTACACTAACACCTCTACGAATACTATTTATTGTCATTGCTACTTACTGAGTGGATTCGGGGCTAGGTGTTTTACAAACATTATTTAACTTATTACAACAACCCTAAGAGATAAGTAAGCATGATTATTCCCATTTTACAGATGGGGAAATTGAAGGTCAGCTGAAAGTCTGGAATTCACTTAGGTCCCGACTCTATAACAAATTCACTGAGTCACCTGAGGAAACAGACTTAGCTTCTCTCTACTTCAGTCTTCTCGTCCATAAAAAAATAATTATCTCTACTGCATAGGTTTCTTATCAGAAGTAAATAAAATAAGTACAGATCAAAGGCTTAGAACAGTATCTGGCCAATGGGAAATGCTGAAAGCATTTTCAATGCTTATACCCATTGTTACGTAAAAAAATCACTGAAAAATGAAAAACGAAAAACATTCATTACTTTCTATCATATCTTACCTGATACGGCTAACGTCTTAGTGCAAAGAGCCAAACATTACATACCTGTGTATCCAGTTTTGCAGACACAGTGGAAGCTTCCTGGGAAATTCTGGCAGACGGCACCGTTCTTACAAGGACTGGGCAGGCACTCGTTGATATCCCGCTCACAGGCCCTCCCTGTGAAGCCGTCTGGGCAGCTGCATGAAAATCCTCCCACCAAATTGTGGCAGGTGCCGCCATTGTGGCAAGGAGAGGGAAGACACTCATCTATGTCGACTTCACACCAGCTCCCAGCATAACCCGGCAGGCACTGGCACAGGAACGGCTGCAACGGCTCGTTGGCCACGATGATGACTGGAAGGCTTTCGTGGCTCTTGACCGCGGGGCTCACCGCCAGTCTTCGGAGGCAGCTCCCCCCGTTCTGGCACGGCCCGTGGGCACACGCGTCGTGATCCACAGACTCCACCTTCACCCCGCTCTGCCGGAGAAGGATCTCTTTGATGCTTTCGAAGAAGGTGGCCACACCGCTGGGATTCACGTACTGATTATGGCCCCGCTTCACGGCTGCGAAGAGAAATGTCCTGTTGTTCTCTTCATAGGCCCCATAGAGCTGCACTGCGGTGCCCAGGCCCGTGAGCTGAGAACCGGCGATGCGCAGGAAGTGAAGGTAGTGGTTGGTCAAGAAGTCCCTCACGGTTGGGACACTGAGCCGCAGGAGGATGCTGCTGTCTATCGTAGCGTTGGAAAAGCCAGCAAAGAAAACACGGATGTTGCTGGTGACTGTGCTGTGAACCCCGTCGCTGCTGAGGACGGTCAGATCGAACGTGCCATCGGTGGACCGTGGCTGGGAATGCAGATCACAAGTGCCCCTGGGAACACTGAAGAGGCTCGTCACCCCTGAGGTCAGGGAGCAGTGGAAGGTGTCCAACACGTCCGGATCCTGTGGCTTCACGGAGCCCAACAGCCCACCAGGAAACACGTTGCCATAATAATTAACAAATATCTCCACCGTCCGAGACTGGGAAGGATTGTCATTTTGGTCTAGCACGGTGATGTGCACAGTCCCTGTGGAAGACATCTGAGGCACACCAGAATCCCGAGTGACCACCGACAGATAGAAGTCTGAAATCTGCTCTCGGTCGATCTCTCTGGTGGTGCTCAGCACTCCAGCGGTGTTCAGACTGAAATAGTTGGTGGCCGGACCCGTGCTCAGCAAGTAATAGGTAAAGGGGCCTTGATTGGGAGGGAGGTCAGGGTCGGTGGACTGAAGGGTCATCACCAGAGTGCCTGGGCGTTTGTTTTCCATAACTTCTCCTTCGCTGATGGTCAGCATTGGCCCGTTGTCATTTATGTCTTCCAGGGTGACTAAGAGAGAGGCACTTCCTGTAGCGGAGGGTGTCCCCGAATCAACAGCCAACACGGTCAGATTATAGATGGGGAGGGTTTCTCGATCCAATTCTGCAGTTACAGTGATCTGTCCTGTCTGCGGGTTGATGGAAAAGGCACCATTTTCATTCCCTGACCCGATAAAGTAAGAGAACCTGCTCCAGCTGGGGACCGAGTCTGAGTCAAAAGCACTGACAAAGGTCACGTGAGTTCCTGTCGGGACCCCTTCGCTGATCTGAACACTATAGATGTTTAGACTGAAAATGGGTGGGTCATTGGCATCGAGCACAGTGATATTTACAGTGACCTCATCTATGTCTGCACCCCTAATGCTGCCAAAATTCTTGGCCAATACCTTCAAAGATACCCTTTCTTCTTTTTCTCTGTCAAGAGGTCCAGAAACATAAATCTGTCCAGTCTTCTTATTGATCTGGAAACCCTTCTTCCTACTGTTTCCAAAAATCAAATAATGTACCTCCCCATCCACGCCCAAATCCCGGTCACTGGCAAACACCTCTCCAACAATCGTACCTCTGGGAGCTGCTTCTGAGATTTCAAAGTAGTAGAGTTTGGAAACAAAACGAGGCACATATTCATTTGTCCCTTTCAATTGTACATTAACTGTGGCAAAACTGCACCTTTCTTCATCGGGGACATTGAAAGCTTTCACAGTAAGGTGGTAGCTCTGCTTGGTTTCAAAATCCAAGAAGCCTTGCGTGGTAAGGACGCCTGTGTTGGGGTCAATGACAAAGAGGTCGCTGTCAGATGACTGTACAGTGTATGCAATCACAGCGTTGGTGCCAGAGTCCGCATCGGTTGCATTTAGGTGGATAACGGTGGTCCCGCTTGGGGCATTTTCCAAAACAGTGGGGAAATATTCCTCAGGGAGGAACACTGGAGAATTGTCATTCACATCAAGCACATTGACAGTCACACTGCAGTAACCCGTCCTTGCAACCCACCCGCCATCAGTAGCACTAATAGTCATTTCATGTTTCTGGCATAGCTCGTAATCAAGAGCTTTGGCGAGTGTCAATACACCGGTGGAAGAATTGATGGCAAAAATGCCCTCTTCGTTTCCAGAAGAAATGCTGTACCTAATCAGGCCATTCATCGCTGCATCTCTGTCTCTTGCAGAAACCGTTCTGACAACAGCCCCAACACTGTGGCTTTCCGGGATGGTGGCGCTCATGTGGCTTTGAGAGAATTCCGGAGTGTGGTAGTTTTCCTCAGTGACAATGATTTGAACCGTGGCTTGGGATGAAAGTGGAGGGTTTCCTTTATCCTTTGCAGTGACAGTGATCAAAAAGTTTTGATTCAAGTCAGAGATGAGGGAAGATGCTACTGAAATCCACCCTGTATTGTTGTCCAACTTAAATTTCCCCAAGTGATTTTCACTGGAAACGAAATACTCCACTTCAGAATTCAATCCGAAATCTTTATCGTCTACTGCAGTAACTTTGATTAACTTTGTACCAACTTTCACGTTTTTGGTGACCGGAGTAAAATATTTACTTTTAAGAAATTGGGGTGCATTGTCATTACTGTCCACTATGTTGATGGTAACGGTTGTCTCACTGAGTAGGGAAGGATTGCCTCGATCTGAAGATGTCACTATAAAACTGTGTCTGTTGATGTTCACGTTACTGAAGCCACTGATGTTTTGGTATTTTAAGATCTGTTTATTGAAAATCTCTCCTGAGGTGGCATTAATCCTGAAGTACTCTGATTGAGATTTTATAAAATAAACCACTTGTCCATTTGACCCCTCGTCAGGATCAGTTGCAGACACCTGAGTCACTTTGGAGCCGATTTCAGCAAGTTCAGGGCAATCTAAATAATAGGAGGGCCTGCTGAATCTCGGAGCATTGTCATTGACATCTGTCACAAATATCGTGACGTCTGTACTTACAGTCCACCCGGAATCATGTGCAGAAACGCGGATTCTGTAACGGTCTGTATCTTCTCTATTTAAAGGTCTACTAATGACAATATCCCCTGTGCTGGGATTAATGGTAAATGGAAGGCTTGTGTCCATGATAGAATATCTACTGATTGCATTGACACCAGTGTCTTCATCAGAAGTCGTGACACGTGTAACCGTGTACCCTAAGGGGGAGTTTTCAGAAACATGGGCACTAAAGATCTGAGAAAACCTTGGGGCATTATCATTTTCATCTAAAATGTGAATGATGACTTTTACTGAGCTGCTCTGAGAAGGGGAGCCTTTGTCTGAGGACTTTATGGTGAGCACATACTGAGATACCTTTTCCCTGTCTAGAGGCCGAATGCTTCTAATTTCGCCAGTGGCATGATCGATGCTGAAACTGTGTTCTTTGTTGCCATTAACAATATCATAATCTAACTGTCCATTGGGTCCACTGTCCTTGTCCGTTGCTGAGACAGTAAGTATTTTTCGAGGAGAAAGATTTTCCAATATCTCAGATACAAATGGATCTTCCTTAAAAATCGGGGCATTGTCGTTGACATCTAATACAGCTATGTCGAGTTTCTCATAAGAGGAGAAAGGAGGGAACCCTCCATCTCTGGCCTCTATCCACACAACATATTTTTGCATCTTTTCAAAATCCAGCGGCCGACTAATGGACACCTGCCCTGTTAACTGATCAATCTGGAACGTGCTGCCAAGATTCCCACTTGCGATATAATAGGACAAAGGTTCCCCTCTCAGGGAGGACCCCGTAACAGTGGTGACCTGAGTGCCGACTGGCTGGTTCTCAGGAAACATGAAAGTTTGTTCTTTGGCTCTGACTTTGGGGAAATCGGCCTTGTTCACGAACCTAACAGTCACTGTTGTAGAATCTGTCTTTGGAAACGAGCCACCGTCTTTCACATGGACAGAGAATGTCACTTCTGAAGCTCCGTTCAATGGCCCAGCTGCCATGATAGCTCCCCGCAGCGGATCAATGTGAAATTTCTCAGAGTTTCTACCTGACAGAGAGTAATGCAGTTCAGAATTGGGTCCAATATCAGCGTCTGTGACTGTGACCGCAAAGACGAAGGCACCTATGAATGAGGGAGCATGCAGTTAGAATCCCAGGGAACCCAAACAGAACATTCGGTAGTAGGTTAATGCATATAAAATACTATATTTCTACCTGATGTAATTTTATTTCTCACAATTACTAGGGGAGGATGATACCTCCTCTATTGTCCCAGAAATTGCAAAATCAAATCTACTTAATAATAGTCTTCAGGGACTGACCTGCCATTTCCTAACTAAGGCCCACGTGGCCTAAAGGATTTAATATTCTGCAGTATGCCTTTGAGAGGAGCATAAGGAAGAGCAATGGCTAATCATTCCGAATTATAGTTCGTGGGAGATAAATCTGCACATCATACAACTTCCAGCCCACATGATTGTAACATGCACTGTGCTAACAGTTGTGCTGCTACCCCATGTAAAAGATAATTGCTCTTTTATGTCTTAAAACATTCCTCAATTACCATATATGTAATGATGTCCACAAAAATAATATGCTTAAAAAAATCACTGTTGATTCCTTATGCCTACTGTTTCATAGTAAAATTCTTTTACCTGTGAGCTATTATGCCATGGAGACAAAACATAAGCATAAATACACATATGAATCTATAAGTCAACTCAAACAATTATAAAGGAGTAAGAAATAAGAACTGAGAAAGAATGGACCCAATGTGGATTCCAAAAGTCAGTGCTTGGGATGAGTGCCAACAAAACAGATTGTAGGAGAAATATGCAGGGGAGCTGCCAGAAGGACATGTTTTTTATATTCTCATTCAGAAACCCTTCCCAAATCTGCACTCCCAGCCCTACCAAAGAGTTTGTGACAAAACTGAAAAGTCTTTTATAAAAAAAAAAAAAAGGCCAGTGATCCTGATTAATTATGTCTAATGAGGAAAAGATGCTGGCGTGTCCCTCACTTTGCGTAGGAGATGCAACGTTGCATCACCGAATACTGGATGTGATTAGAGTCATGTCTGCCAGCATCATTTCAGCTAAAGGCCTTCAGCAGGGACCTATGACTTTGATATCAATGTTTCCCTTTGATAGAAAGTTGGCAAAACTTTATGGATATTATACCTTCAATTGCTATTAATTAGATATTCTCGAGTGCATAGAAGATCAAAGATCCCTGAGAGGAGGAATCCTGGGTCCATTTATTTTTTTTTCTTCTAATTAAAAATATTTTAAAGCAAGGAAGATTAAGTGAATCGTGGTCTTTAGTTGTGTTTATTCCCGTTTGAAAACTCATCTCAGAAACTGCAGATGGCAGATGATGTGTGCGGTTCTGAAGAGTGTGCCGTTCTTTGCAAAAAAAGCAAAGGCAACCAAACTAAATTTGAAAGAGATGCAGAATAATAAATGCATGCTGTCAGCATGAAAGTGGCTCATTAATGGCTCCATAAACTTACTAACAAATAAACCTGCACCCCTCAAAACTGGAATAAAATGATATTAATGATAAGAATTAGAATTATTCATTCATTAGACATATTTTTAAAAATCTACCTATGAAGCATTAAAGTAAAATATTCATTTTCTAACCATGAATACAGCTGAATTCCTATCAATTCCAGATAATGTTTCAGGCACTGTGATATGGCATGAAAAAAAGAGAGATCTGTCCCTCCTCTCAAGGAACTTACAAATTACATCTCCAGGCAGAACCCTATCTGACTGCAAGTCCTATTTATTTTAATCACCTAACAATATTCAAGTCATATTAAGAAACAGTACTAGGAAAGATGTGGCAATTATAAAATCTCAAACACAATTGGTTGATGAAGAAAGAATTAATTTGTGAGATTCAACGTTCCTTTAGTTTTGTTAGGCAAAACAAGTCGAATTTCAGAGGATTTGCAAGCACAGGCCATATCAAAGCTATACATGTAAAAATGAAAGAAGTGTGTTTTATAGAACATGTCCAATGCATCATGTGATTACCTGGAGGAGTAGGCGATGGGATGTGTGTGACATATGGGTGATGTTGAAATCTTGGTGGATTGTCGTTGACATCAGTCACGGTGACCAGCACGCTGGCAGAACTGGAAAGAGGCCCTGGGGACCCAGCATCACTGGAAACCACCACTAACGTATAATTTTCTCTTGTCTCCCTGTCCAGCAGCGCACTGGTGATGATCTGTCCTGTGGAGGGGTTGATGGTGAACTGAGAGTTTCCACCGATGATCCTGTAGCTAAAGCAGAGAGCAGAGACGGCAGGTTTCTTCTAGGTACAATATTGTAGCACCTGTTTACTGTAATTTAAAAACTGAGGCAGAAATGTAACCCAAGACACTGCAAGTCAGATCACACAGCAATGAAAAAAAATACAGCTGGAAGACAAATCTTTCAAATGTTATGTGAATATCACACTGACATTCTTTATTGTGAGATGTCCAATGACCTCAAGCAGGTCCTTGCAAGCTTTGTGGGCTTCTTAAATCACGCAAGACCCCAAAATGTACCCAGAAGACCAGTGTGTTTTAAATAGACGAGCCAGAAAGCATAAATCAGGGCATTGCTCTAATAGTGTGGTTAATGGCCAGGACCACAGAAGAACATCTGTTAAATGAATCTAAACATTATTTTTCTGCTGTGTGCCATAATGTCCCAGGGAAGAGCAGTTGAAGGCTTCTCTTTCAAGACGAAAACACTGTATTTGATACACATTGACGACCCAGAACAACTAGAGAACTGATTATTTACACAGAGACATTCCTAGCTACTAATTCTCTCATTTTTCATTCCTCACATGGCCATGCTGCTCTGCTCGCTTGTTGTCTGGAGAGGTGGGCCATCTCCATGGATATTTTGATGCTAACCAGATTGGTTAACAGACAGGATTTTCCACTGAGAATAGCTTCTCTCTTCTTTCTGGAGAGGAAAGCTATCTGCATATATTCCTGAGAGATCCGCTAGGGAAGAAGTTCCTAAGCTTGAAGGTTCAGAAATTGGCTGGGGTCCATCCTTTCTAAGGTTGGAGGTAGCAAAGAAATAGATGTCTTTAAAAGCTTTCTCTTTTAGACCAACGAAGAAATGCCCTTGCTGGAATTAGGCACGTGTTTCTGTAGTTTGGTTTGCGTTCATAAAAACATAGCAACAGCATGTGTCTCACAGGAACAGCAGGAAAAACCCACACTGCAGCCAGCAGAGTGCACTCAGAGAAAGTCACTTATGATGCTTTTGGTAAATTTCAAGAGGTGCTCTTGGTAAATTTCAGTAGAATCTTCAGATAACGTCTTTTTTTGGTAAAGCAATGGAGAAAAATCAGATTGAAAGATTTTCAGGAAAATATGGCTGGAAAAAATGTGAGGTTGTGATCTACCCTCTCAAAAACATCAGGGAACAGACATTCAAACCTCAGGAAGGCAGGGGAGGGTGGAAAGTGGGGGTAAGAGATCAACCCAAGGACTTGTATGCATGCACATAAGCACAGACAGTAGGGGGGTGAGGGCATGTGCTGGGGGGTGGGACCGGATGGGGAGAGGTCAATGGGGGGAAAAGAAGACATGTAATACTTTAAACAATAAAGAATTTAAATTTTAAAAAACATGGGGAAAAATTGAATAGAAGCAGAAGTTCTAAAAAAATATTAGAATCATTCTTCAATGCATTCATTTCAGTGCCATTCACTATTACGTTGCAGACATTGTGCAAAGAAGACGATATTAAGAATAAAATAGCCCTGTCTGGTGTGGCTCGGTTGAGTGTCCTCCCATGTACTAGAAGGTCCCATGCACTGGAAGGTTGCCAGCTGGTTCCAGGTTCCATTCCTTGTCAAGGCACATACCCAGGTATGGGCTAGCCCAGGGGTGGGCATCCCTATGTTACTTAGCACCTAAATGGTCTCACTGGTTTCTCTCTAAATCTTCTTTCTGCAATCCTACCTCCTCCAATCCAATCCAAATACAAATCAGTGTATGTTGCTCCCTAATTAGAATCCATCAATAGTTTCCCACTTAAAAATACAATTTAAAATCCCAATTCTTTACCATGACCTAAAGGTCCTTTTGTAGTCTACATGATGTGGCCCCTGCCTCCCTCCCTGACCCTTTCCTCACTCTGGTCCAGACTTACAAACCTCCCTAAACACACCAGGCTGACTTCTAGCCAAAAGCCCCGGATGTCCAGGCCTTCCACAATACTCACACCTTAAAGTCCCTTGTCACTCTCCAGTGCATCATCCCGTTTTATTTTTAAGGCTGTCCTCCCTATATGAAGTAATTTTACCTATTTTACATTTACTTGTACATCTGTCTAAAACAATGCAGGCTCAAAGAAAATGGAAACTGTCTTGTTCATCACTGTTATTCATACTAGCGACTCAATGTTTATTTAATAAAAAATACATTGAGGCCTCCTAGCTAACTCAGTCATCTCTGTCAGGGAGAACAGACTAATTACTGCCAGTTTCCCAAAGTGAGTTTTTAAATAGGAAATTAATAACAAACAAAATAAATCATTAACCGAATCATCGCTAGGCATAGATGACTATTCAACAACAGATAACCATAATTGGGTACATGTTAATATGATGACATTTTTGGCAAAATTGAGCACCATATTCATTTAATGCAAAGACTAATGTTTAATGAGAAAAATAATCAAAATTTACAGAGGAAAAGGTGCTGACCTAATGACGGCGTTGGTTGAAGTGTCCGTGTCTGAGGCATTGACCAATAGGACGTCTGTTCCTGTCGGTGCATCTTCGGGAATCGTAGTGAAATACAATTTACTGGCAAAAGTGGGGACATTGTCATTGACATCATCTACTATGACATTGATTGTTCCAGTTCCAGTCAGGGCAGGGGACCCTAGAGGGGGGAAAAAATCAAGTCTCAGATGTTTATAAATAACAGTAATAATAGTGACTTTAATACCTAGCTGTAGACAACACTACTAGAGAGAATTTAGAAACAGCTCCAGGTTAAATTTCTGAACAGAGATAAGTATTCATTTTAAATTTTGTGACAAAAAATATGTTAATTTATGATCTGGTATTTCAGTTCTTGCCTAGTGATACTGTAGAAACAGAGTTTCAATTTCTTCTATTTTGAAGGTGCTGATTCAACAGTATAGAACACAACAATATCATTAAAACACCACAGAAGAGGCATGGCGGGCTTCTCTGAAATCACATTAAAATAAGCCAAACCAGATTTGGAGAACACCCTTGGGCACGGAATCGCTGGCCCTCTTAGTGTAAATAAAGGCAGCGTTAAGAACTGTAGTCCTAGCTGTAACTATCAATGTTAATGTTAAAATTTTCAACTGGGTAACCGAGGTCTTCCAATCCCCGTTACTGTACTAACTGATATTTGTTTATGGGGAGGGGGAAAGGCTTCCGGTTATATTTCACAACTGTAATCTCCCACTTTCTGGAAATAATATTATGTCAGTGAGCTGACTTGGAATCATTTTTATGCATTTACTTAATATTTAACATACATGTGAAGCAATTCACGTTTATTTCCTGTTTCAGCTCTGATATCAACACATAGTGAAAACCCGACATTGACCAGAACCTTGGATACGCTGTCCGTATTACACACAGTTGGCGGACTCTTATGGTGAAGGTCACATGTCCTGTTTGGTGAGATTCTGTTATTTGTCCCCCAACTCAAAGGCAAACGTTAGTTGTGTTTTTAAGATAATTTTCAAACTTTCATTTGTGCTGGGCTCTGGACAAGGGGAGCCCAGAGCACAGCACCCGGCACGTGCTGCAGGAACGGCAGGCTCCCAGCTACTTGCAGTTGGAAGTTTGTGGGTCAACTGAAGACAATACTCTTGTCACAGATTTTGAATTTCTAACAAGGGACATGTTAGAGCTAAAATAAATATCTTCAGGGGTATTATTGATGGCCAGTGTTTGGCCTAAATCTCTTAAATGTGTGTTTAATTATATACAACATGGCAAAATGGAAATTAATGATCTGAATAATGTCAGTGTTTCTCCCGCTGATTGAATTAGAAAAAAAAGTTAACCAAAGGATACCTGTGCATTTGTGTGGGCAAAAGGGAATGTCATGGGAAGGATAATTACACGCGGTGAACTGAGAGAGGGGATAACTAAATCAAGGCCCCAAGGCGAGGGATGGGAGGAGATGTAGAGCTCTTTTAGCTCTTTTACTGACACTGTGTTCTACTCACTGAATCTCTGTCTCCTCATCTGCAAAATGGGAATAATGAGAATAGAACCTACCCCAGAGAAGTACTGAGGGAATGTAACATGCTTAGGATAATGCCGGCACAGAGTTAAAATATATCATATGTTACTCATTGTTCTTGTAGTTATTGTAAAAACAAGGAAAATGAAAATTTGCCATATTAAAGGTCCATTTTTAATCTAACAAATGTCTGTGTCATAGTTCTCAGGATGTTTGCTGCCCACGAAACTTTTGACTTGATGCTCTAATACTATTATTCAAGAAAACATTTTGAATAATCCCTTGCTCCTAATGATTGCGTAGTAGTGTAAACACAGGAATACTTGGCTCTCGAAAATTTCATAGCTTTGTGGATTTTATAAAGTTCATAATTTTTAAATTTACACAGGGAGTTTAAAGAAGACTTGAATATTTCTGATATGCACATTGCTCTTTAATTGACGATGCTTCAACTTGTTAGGAAATAACCCAGTAACTGCCAAGCAGAGGTTTTCTCTTGGTACACTAAAGTGTCTGATGACACATATATGGAAAACCACATAAAATGGTGACTAACTCCTTTGGTTAGGAACATGTGATTTCTTTCTTTGTCTATAAACTATATAAATATTGTTGGTGATGTGTTTTCTGAATTAGTAAGCAGAAAGAAAATTGTTTACCCAGGAAAATATTCAGCAAGTTCAATCTCACTGTCTTCATACCAGAGGATATCACATTTTTCCAAAAGGTTTTAAAAGCACACCAGTGACAGCAGATGATTCTGGCTGGAGAAGCTGCCCGACAGGTGATCCCCTATCCACATGGGGCCTCCTCTCAAGCACAGAACAACCCCCAGAGTCCACTTCTTCCCCTTATTAGCTGCCACAACCCACTCCATAAGCCAGCCGTGGGCAAACTACGGCCCGCGGGCCGGATCCGGCCCGTTTGAAATGAATAAAACTAAAAAAAAAAAAAAAGACCGTACCCTTTTATGTAATGATGTTTACTTTGAATTTATATTAGTTCACACAAACAGTCCATCCATGCTTTTGTTCCGGCCCTCCGGTCCAGTTTAAGAACCCATTGTGGCCCTTGAGTCAAAAAGTTTGCCCACCCCTGCCATAAGCTCATGGGTTCTTCACTTCTTGTTCTCCTCCCACTTCAAGAATGGATAACGCTAGAGGTGCAGTCTTGCCCATGGCCTCACTTCCTTGTCACCAGAGGAGATGTGCATGATGCTCTTATTTTCTCTTTTTTCATTTTTGTAAGAAAAACCTTATAAAGACATTGTTCTAAATTTCTGTCTTTTATTAAGATTTACCTAATCTCTCATTTGAATTCTGCCTGCAAGATTTTTCACTTTTATTACTGGGGACAGAGCCAACCCGCCCTTACCCCACCCCAACCCCAGCTTCCTACTTGTCTACTGACAGCATGAGCTCCGAAGGCACTGCCTCTCAGCTTGAGTCAGGAAGACGAGGTTAAGGGAGAAAACGGGAAGGCCCCCGCTTCCTAGAGAGTAAGTCTCATTTCTGCAGCACTGTTCCCAGATGAAGGGCTTTCTCTTCTCTGAGAGTTGAGTGATGAAAACATCCATTGTTGTTTTTGTTTGTTTGCCTCTTTTTGAACCTTTCCTCTTCACTGTGTGAAGAAATGGTCTAAGGCGCTTATGTTCCTGGTTCCCAACATATTTTTGGTTATATTCCATGTGAAATGCTGCATCATATTTACTATTACTCTATCTTCACTCCAGTACTTTCCGCTGGCTCAAAACTTATATATCCAAGTGACTATTTGTTGTCTCCTCTCGCAAGTTACCAAAGGGCCCAGCATTTGTATGCCAAAAACTGAAATCACAATATTCATAATTAAACTTAGCCCATATATCTATAATAATAAAAGCATGATATGCTAATTAGACCAGACATCCTTCCAGACAACCTTCTGGACAAAGCCTCGGCTGCGAGGGAAGGATCCAGGCAGCCACTGCAGCTGCGAAGACCTACTCTTGCATGGATTTCATGCATTGGGCCTCTACTTTATATATAAATTGAAATACATCTGTACATATACATGTATACATACGTACTTATATATACTTTTAGCTGTCTACATACATACATATACATATATATACATATATATATCCCATCTAATAAAAGAGTAATATGCAAATTAACCATCACCCCATCACAAAGATGGCTGTGGACATGGAGCTAGAGCGAGCAGGAGGCTTGCGCTGCCCCGGCGATGGAGGAAGCCAAGCTTCCCACCTGCCCTGCCGGCCCTGAGCTCCGCTCAAGGCTACAAAGTTTCAATTATAGAAGATAAATAAATCCCAGATACCTGCTTCCAGCCCATGGGTGTGGCCAGCCTGAAAACGGCCCTCAGCCCTTCACTCAGGCTGGCCAGGCACCCCAGCAGGACCCCCCCACCCTGAAGGGGCTGTGGCCAGCCTGAAAACAGCCATCAGCCCCTCACCCATGCTGGCCAGGCACCCCAGTGGGGCCCTCCACCCTGAAGGGGGTACAACCTGCCTGCAAACAGCCATCAGCCCTTCACCCAGGCTGGCCACACCCCCATGGGGTGAGGGTCCCCACTGAGGGGCTTGACCAGCCTGCAAACAGCCATCAGCCCCTCACCCAGGCTGGCCCAGGCACCCCAGCAGGACCCCCACCCTGATCCGGGACACCCTTCAGGGCAAACCAGCCGACCCCCACCTGTTCACCAGGCCTCTATCCTATATAATAAAAGGGTAATATGCAAATTGACCCTAACAGCAGAATGACTGGGAATGACTGGTCACTATGACACATACTGACCACCAGGGGGCAGATGCTAAATGCAGGAGCTGCCCCCTGGTGGTCAGTGCACTCCCACAGGAGGAGCTCTGTTCAGCCACAAGCCAGGCTGATGGCTGCCAGCACAGCAGTAGTGGTGGGAGCCTCTCCCGCCGCCACAAGCCAGGCTGATGGCTGCCAGCACAGCAGTGGTGGTGGGAGCCTCTCCCGCCTCCTCAGCAGCACTAAGGATGGCTGCCAGAGGGATGTCTGACTGCCAGAGGGATGTCTGACATCCCCCGAGGGCTCCTGGGCTGCCAGAGGGATGTCTGACTGCCCTGGGGAGCGGGCCTAAGCCAGCAGATGGATATCCCCTGACTGGTCCCAGACTGAGAGAGGGCACAGGCCGGTTGAGGGACACCCCCCCCCCCACCACTGAGTGCACAAATTTTTGTGCACCATGCATCTAATTATATATATTTGAACACTTATATGATACCATGTGTATTTTTATATAGGTGTTACTCATTTAATATGCATAGCCTATGAAGTAGGTATTATTATTTAATTTTTAAAATGAAGAACTTGAGACAAAGAATTTAATAAATTTATTTGCATTCAGACAGAGTGGACAGTGAGAGAGCCAATTCTGAACTGAAAAAAAAAATACCTTCTCTGTTCATTAGACCCCAATAACACTATGCCACTCATTGCAGGTGTTTTACTTATTATTATTATTATTATTATTATTATTATTATTCTAATGTAATTCTGCTATAGCCTCTATTAGGTTATAAGTTTATTGAGAGCAGGGATAATTCTGTTTAATTCATCTCTCTCTAAACCCACAATGCATTCCATTAGGCCCTGTCCTTTATCTATATTAACTTTTCCTTTGATTCTATATATATGGGAATCTGGTCTTATAACTACATGGCTCAAAGTTCAAAGAGCTGAACACTTCTGGAAATACACATCTGGGAATATAGCCCTTAGCCTAAGCCTAAAGTCAAAGAACAAAACTGGAGACAAAGGTCAACATTTTGGAGATAGTTGACTACTTATAAACAGAGGGTCCCAATTAATCCTGAATCCCATGAGAAGAATCTGAATGCTAAGGGCCAATGTTGAGCTTGGATAGAGCTGATAATGATGAATTATATAGGTAGTGGCGTAACAGGGCGAGATTGTTCAGTTTCATCTGGGACTATTTATGAGAACCAGATGCAGTCAGAAAAAAAAGAGGCAGGATGCAAACACAGACTCCTGGTAGAGGATAGTGAGCCAATAAAAAGGGTAGGAGATACAAATGAAATAACAGATCAAGGTCTCAGAACTGTAGACATGTATGCAGTGGACATTCGAAATACAATTAAAGTCAGAAGATAAAATACATTTAAAATTTCAATTTATAAAATTATATGTATTGTATGTATACATATACTTATGTGTGTAATATATACATATACTATATATAAATATAAAATAAACATGGGTAAAAAGGAACCTTCTGAAATTTTTAGAGAAAATAGAAAAGAATAAATATGATTCTAAAGAGCATTTTCTTAAGTGTTCAAAAACAAATCAAGCCCGCAATCTGGGCATGTACCCTGACTGGGAATTGAACCGTGACTTCCTGGTTCATGGGTCTATGCTCAACTACTGAGCCACCACCAGCTGGGCTCCAATTTTGTTCTTGACATCAAACATTTGGCAAATAGGTCCCCTCGCTGGTTGTGTTTGCTGTAATAAAATATTAGCTTCTTGCCCCGCCAGGTGTGGCTCAGTTGGTTGGGTGTCGTCCTATGCACCTAAAGGTTGATGGTTTGATACCTGGTCAGGGCACAAGCCCAGGTTGCAGGCTAGATCCCCTGTTGGGGCATGCAGGACACAGCTGATTGATGCTTTTCTCTCTCTCTCTCTCTCTCTCTCTCTCTCTCTCTCTCTCGCCCCCCTTCCTCTCTCTCAAAAAAATCAATAAAAAATATATTTTTAAAAGTATTAGTTTCTTTTTTCCCCCATGAAGTAAACATGTTTTTCTCACAGTAAGTACTTAAATTTAGCCACTTTATATTAATATTAAAGATTATGTGATTATATTTAAATTTGATACCAGAAAATGTACAAAGCAAACAAGTATGGAATATTTTCAATATAACGCAACAGTTTTGTATTTTAAAAATTATACTTTATAATATAGTAGTTTATTACTACTAATTAGTTCTGTAAATATCTTTACATGAATTAGATATATACACATTTAAGTAACACTTGATTGTTTATTTCTAAAAGAATCTTTAAAAAAACCACTATATGTCCTTAATATAAATTCTTATGTAAAATAGAGGTGATAAGGGAAACTACAGAAACTATTTAGTGATGTTATGAAAGCGATACTGAAAAGTTGTACAACAATGTGAACTAGACACTTAAAATGGTTAAAATGGTACATTTTATGTTATGTATATTTTACCACAATTTTTAAAAGTTTATAAAGCAAAACATAATGTTAACTAAATATTTTATTCCCACAAAAAAGTCACAAGGAATTACCCTGTAGAGGACATTAAAAAATAAAAACACCTTGAAACTCTGAAACCCGAGAAGCACATTCTAAACACAACCTGCCTCCTGCCTGTTTAGTGGAAATATCAAATTATATATGTATGGAATCTTTATCAAAATAGGCTACAAAAATAACAAAGTTTTAACAGGATAAAATTATAGGACTTTATGAGGTCAAGTTATTTTCTATAATATTTAATGTTTATCTTTTAGGTAATATAAATTTCTTTTAAACTGCAAATTGGTTATTTGCATTTCAAAGTTGGATTTCCTTGGTGTACTCAGATTTATAGCTTATATGAAGTACATGAAAAGTAAAATGAAATTATTTTGTCAACTTTTAATTCTATGAAACAATGACAATTCTAGCTCTTATTTAGTAAAATTTTGGAAGGTAAATCTTTTATTGTATTTTTATCTGAATATATAAATAAAATGTTATGTAGAAAAATGTATCTTACTGTAGAGTAGCTGATTAAAGACTATATATATATATATTTTTTTTTTTTAAATTATCTTTATTGTTGAAAGAATTACAGACATCCCCTTTTTCCCCCCATTGTCTCCTTCCTCCTCACTCTTGCCCCCTCCCCATGCCTTCACTGCTCTATTGTCTGTGTCTATGGGTTATGCATATATGCATAAAAATTCTTTGGTTAACCTCCCCCCGCCCCCACCCTAGTCTGAGAATCCTCAGTCTGTTGCATGCGTCCATGTCTCTAGATCTAAAAACAATCATTAGGACCTAATATGAGGTGACAGGAGATTTGACTTTGGGTGATGGGCTTATGGTCCTATATACAGATTTTGTAAATTAGTAATCCACACATGTAACCTATATGTTCATGTAGACTAATGTCACCCCAATAACATTTAAAATAATAAAAAATAAATAAATAAGAAAAACAATCTCTAAATAAATGATTTATAATACTTATATCACTAATAGATATGGTACAAAGTCTTCCTGGAAATAAGAGAAAGTAAAAAATCACCAGTTATCAACCTTGGAAACACAATTTTCATCTAAGACAAAATTCTCTATTAAACTAACCAGATTAGGACCATCATGGAGTTGCTCACGCAGAGCCCCATGTCAGAAAACCAGAACCTAACAAAGTTTCTATCCTCAGCTCTCCCAGGAAAGGAGGCCCAGGTCTTGCAATGGGCACTTGCTTCCTCAGCACAGTTACCTGACCTGCTCCAGCCTTCCCTTTGCTGCACATAGGAAAGTGGCCCTGCTTTCATCAATTAGCAAGTGCCCAATATCACTTCCTGTTCCCGCTCACTTTGGTCTATAAGAATCTCTTGCCTGTACAGCTCTTCAAAACTCCTTTTTATCTGCTAGATTGGATGCTGCCTGAATCATGAATCACTGAATAAAAAGCCTACTGCATCAGTAAATTGTGGAGAAAAATGTTTATAACTTATTTCCACTGGAAACAAGCAAAACTTCCTCAGACACAAATATAGAAGCAAGTTAAATGCATTTAACTTTCAGTAATTGAAGATAACCCTAACAGTATTTGACTTATGGAATCATTGGTGCCTATGAAAAGTTTTCAAGCAATATTTCTTAATAAATATGTCCATCAAAATAGACAAGGCAAACTCTTGGGTAACATTTTCCCACAAATAATAGTGACAAGTGCAATCTTAGTGACAAAAACCAACTGTCTTCAGATGCAAAATGTCATATTCCACACTCCTTTTGACCTCTCTTTTGATTATAGAACTATTTATAGTGCAATGACTTTCTTGGCTAAGCGATGTGACAGATAGCATTCATTCAACATGTCATCATATACTCACCAAAAAATAAAGCACGAAGGTTCACCCTGTTAGCTTTTAGACTTAACTTTTGCAAAAGCATCATGTTTCCCCTCCATTAAAAAGTAATTTCCAATCCCTGCATAAGAATGAAGTTTATTCTGTCTTTCAGTCAGATGATGAATACCTTTAATTAGAAATGCTAATAACTGAGCTTTTCCCCTCAAACCAATGAATTATGCTGACACATAGACACTTCATAACTAAACCTTTTGGCAAAATCTATAGCCAGAATATCTCTATATCCCTTTAGCATATTAGATTGAGAACAGATAAAGAATAATGTGTTTAATATGTGCACAAATGAATCTCCCATCCCCAAATTAAATGCAAACACACACACACACACACAGCTCTACTGACTCACTGTATGTGCATGTGTCAGTATATCATTCATATTGATTGCACATTTTAGTATAATACCTAACATTTGCTTTGCACTCTATGCTTTCTAAATCCCTTGGATATGCATTTTCATTTCCTGACCCAATGAGGAGAGCAATCCTTTGATTTCAAATTTATGCATATTCTTCTTTTATGAGCTATTTTAACGGCAGAAAAGTACAAGGTGTTTGTTTTGCTTCACAAATCAGTGCTCTTTTTAAAATAAAAATAATATTTAATCCAAAGAGAAGAAAGTGTTATAAACGTGGTCTATAAAAACCGCAGCCTGGTGGACTAGCTCATAGGTGGGAAGCAGGGAGCAGCAGTTGACTGGCTTCACATCCCGTTTTCACTGATAAACAGCTGCCTGCCTGTCAGGTTGCTTACTTTGCCTAACACTCGGTTTTGGTTTTGGTTTTCTTTTACTCTATACAATTAGAATAATAGTATCTATCTCATTTACAGGGTTGCTGTGAGATTAAGTATAACATAGAACACATTCTGGCACATACAAGCGCTCCGTGTTCACAGAATAAGTATCATCTAGAGGTTATGACTTTCTGAGTTGTATGTCTACTCCACATGTCTTCCCTGGAAACTAAACTTTCATATCTAACTGTCCCCCTGACAGCTCCTCTGAATGTCTCATGTCTAAAATATAACAGAGCCAAAAAGTAATTATTGATAACCTGCCCTAAAAAATTTTCTCTTGCCATCTCCAAATTTCTCAGGCCGAAAACCTAAGACTCATGCTGATTCATCTCATTTCCTAACTTCCCCTTCCTCCAGTGCTACCATCAAGTCCAATGGGCTCAGCCTTCAAATGGACAAAATGTATAACTACTCCACACCCCTCCTCCTGTCACCTGATTTCACACTAGCATCTCTCAGGGACTGCTGGAGCAGCCTTCCAATTCTCAACTCTGTGTCTACCCTTGTTCTCCTCAACTGCCCCAAACAGATCTGTCCAAAATCTCCTGTCACTCCCCTGTTCAAAGCCCCCACAAGGCTTCTCCTCACTCTCAGATAAAATTAAAGCTCCTGACCGTGGCTTTGAAGGCCACTGGTCTAGCCTCCGTCTGCCTCTCTTCCCGCCTCCTCCTCTCGCTTACTCTCATCCCCCTTGCTGGTCTCCGGATGTGACAAACTCGATCCTACCACAGGCCATTTCATGTGCAATACTCTACCCTGAGCTTCACTGTTCACCTTAACTCTAGTGCTATCGAAACTAACACCCACACTCCCCACTCTCTAGGGGAATACCCAGAAGGGACTGCTCTGTAAATATCCTCAATACATAACTTGTTCTGTATTAATACAGCCCATAGAGGCACAGAGTCTGACAGACTATAAGAAACTTCACTTATAGGGTCTATTCAATTGGCATCATAATTTGATTTTAATAAATGCAGAATGACACCTGGCAGTGACAACTGCCACTACTACCATCTTCCACCTGTAAAGCCTAATGGATTTTCAATGTCTCTCCCTACTTAGCATTCCAGCTGAACAATGGCTAAACTTAAGCTGATGTACAAAAGGTCAAAACTGAAATTACTGACTCCAATTAATTTGGAGTTCCTTAAAAATATTTTGAAACGTTTATTTATTCATTTGAGGAAAGAAAAATAACTTGAATGTTTTATTCATTAAAGCACAAGAAAAAGGGTCTCTTGAAACTGTGCTTTTAGAAATGTGCTCTATGCAGACAGTCAGCAGACCCCGGCGTATAACACAGCACAGGGAAGCGAGAACAGCCGGGAGGCAGAACTCCTGGACACCGTTCTGCCTCTGCCGCTCTCCGGGTCTGCGAGCTCTGGCAAAAGGCCTAATTATTCCAGGCCTCCGTTCCCTTATCTGCAAAATAAAGGAAATGAACTGGCTTATCGCCAAGAAGTCTTCTGGTTATAAAATCATCATTTTAAGTCAGATTTCTCTAACTTGTAATTTTTTTCATATGTACTTCTCTTTAAAAATGGCTCCATGTTACGCCCTGAATTATAACTGTAACATCCTCCATTGTCCTATCAGCTTGCTTACTGCTTTCTGCCATAGTCGTTCAGTTCCCTGAAGGAACAGTGGCAGATATTAATGGCTCACAGATTTTGAATTTACTGGTCAGGGCATAATTATCTTAAGTTAAAAACAAAACAAAACAAAAAAACAACAACATCTTTTTCCTAAGAGACCAAGAAGAATTACTTGTATAGATGTCTATGTATTGAAATAGTTCCTTAGATGCCAAATTTGCCTAACAAAAATCAAAACAAGTAAAACTTTTCATATTGTGCTTTTGTAAAGAGTCTTGGGCCCTATATGTAAGCTATGTGAAGCCAAAAGCACAGAGAGGGCATATTTTGGATAGCTAAATGGGGCTTGGGTATTTGGTAGATGTGGGAGGGAAGCAGCACAACACAGAATGGAGACAAGATTTACCTAGAAATGTCTAGTAGAGAATAGAATTGAGTAAGAGCCAAAGGTGCAGGGGAGAGTCATGAGAATATAGCCCAAACAGTACTTGAAGCACTTGAAATGGAATTAAAGCCATAAAACGCTTCAATGGGTCCTTACATATGACTGCAATTTATCACATCGTACTAACCACCGCAGAGCCTTAAACACTTGAGCTGCTTTTCAAAGCAGAGGTCAGTTTGGATGACCACAACCAATGTAGCAAAAACTTGTGGTATTTGGGCAGCGAGTTTAAAAGGATTGGCATTTTTCCTTTTGGTAGGTCCTGTCCTTTGAAAAATCTGCCAGCGATGACTATATAACCATAAACTAAATATAAGTATGGTAAATGAATATGAAATAACAGTTGCCTGTAGAAATAACAGGATGGTGATTAATTGATAAATAATTATCATAATTTTGCACTCATTGAACCATTCACTCATTCAGCAAATGTTTATTAAGCACCTGCTATAGTGCAGGTTCTCTTTTGGGTGTTTCTAGAAATTCAGTTTTGAACAAGACAGGAGGTTCACATTCTATTGGAAGGTTGATAAATATTGGTGGGGTAAACAAATTATACATATACTATATCCTATTGTATATAAGCATACATCTTAGGTAGCAATTAGTGTTAGGAGGAAATCACAAGGTAAAGTGATGGAAAGAGACACTAGAGAGAGAGGGACCATTAGAGTGATAGTAGTTAAGTTCTCTCTGAGGAGAAGATATTTTACTTAGCTATAATGACAAAGAACCAAGTCATGAAAGTCTCCCCTTAAAATAACAAGACAGCTGGCCATAGAGTAAAGCACACAACTACAGGTGCAAAAGGCCACAGGCAGGAAAGGTTGGCATTTCTAAAGAGGCCAGAGGAGTGCACAGAAGCCAGGTCATTTAGTGCCCTGTGGTCACTGGTAAGAAATTTAGGTTTTATTCTTGGAAACCACCTAAGGGTTTTTAAGCAAGTCATAGGGGATGATGATCTAATTTATAGTTTCAAAGCTCTGGAACTGCTTCCTGGAGAAGGTATGGGGGTGGGTGCAGTTAGGAGGTTATCGCATTAGCCCTGGCTTAGACTCCAGTGGTGGTGGTAGAAAGGAAAAACAGATACGCTCAGGAATCCTTTTATATGCTTGGAAGCACAGTCTACTTGTAAAAGGACTTGCTGAATGTAGGGTACAGAGAAAGAGGAATGAATATGATAACAAGGTTTGCCTTTAGCAACTGAGAAATCGTAGGCAGAGGTTATTTGTGGAGGTTAGGGAGGTGGATAGAAGTCCAAAAGTTTTACTTGGCCTTACTAAGTTTCACTCAGCCAGTAGACATATTGACTAATATTAATAACTGCAGTAAGTCATTGCCCTATTTACTCCTGTCAATATGTTTTTCAAGTAGGAATTGGTATTGCCGTTCTATAGATATGAACATGAAGGGAACTTGTCCAAGGTCACGTAGCTAGAAATGGCAGAGGTGGGATTTGAAACCTATTTTTTTTTAAACTATAAACCTATGTATTTACTTCTAGAATACTCTTCCATTTTGTAAATTAATTCTCTGAAGTAAACGGCTCTGGGTTCCCTGATTATTCCCTGCAACTTACTCTATTAGAAACACTATCTTACTTATTGCACAGATGAGAACATGATGAGAAACAGCCTTGTGAAGAGGCTTCTTGGGAACAGAATGCCAAACCACTGGTGATTAGTGCCAGCTTCCCCGACAAGGACCCGAGAGCTGGGTCATCTGCAGTACCTGCCTTAGTGTACCAGGTTGAAGCTTTAGCCTCCTAGGAATTTCTACTTGGTACCATCCATATTTCTAGAAGAAATACAGTAAGTCATATAGAATAATGGCAGACTATCTATACTTTAAACTATAGTTAAACAAAATAGCTTTAATTGAGCTGTAGTCTCAACTCATTAAGTTGCTGCTTAGTAATTTAATCCTACATCGAAAAAAATGGTAGAATTATGCTCTGTTCTGGCTTGGTTATTTAGCAAGACAACATTCAGTGCCACACACATAGGATAGTGTGGTCGTAGCTCATTGGAAGCTGTAGTCAGGAGTAGCTAGAGAGTTTCCAGATGTGCTACTCTGGAGCCACGGAGTCAGTAAATAATAATATGATGATAGTGCAACGCTAATATTTTCTCTAAAAAATATTCAAAGATTTAGAGGTTTGCTGATAAAAAATAAAAGAAGCTCCTGCTTCAGTTTCTGCCGTATCAGCAAAGCTGAGCCATCTCTGGCCTGACACCAGGCAAGAATTTGAAAAGAGCAAAGGAAAAGTGATTTGTGAGCTAAGGAATAAAACTGCCAAACGTTTTTGTTTAGAGCACTTTGATATTTGCCTGGTTCTTAGAACACTGCAAATTTGAGAATAATGTGGCATCTGGAATCTAAAAGCTGCCATATTTTGTCTGAATTTTCTCATGTCATCTGCCAATTTGACTTTTAAATCATAGCAGTCAATATGTATTTTACATCCTGTGTCAGAGACTTCGTTTCTGGAATATAAGATGAAACTGCAGATTCTGAAGCCTGATATCTGAAACTCTCACGGCATCCCATAAAGTGGTTATTTATGCTACCAAAGGTATGCAATGGATTGAACATAAAACCATGGTCACATAGGAGTTTTCATGGCTTTAAGATCATCTAGTCCAACTCCCCTCATAATTTCTGGTTGCTTTCCACATGATCCATATTCAATGATCTTCAGATATTTAATTAAATATTTCACCCTAGTGGCCTCAGAAACACCAGTCCATTTCAGGGCAACTCGGAAAAAAAAAAGAAGCACTAATAAAAATCTGTGCTTTGAGACAAAGTTCAACAATGCTCTAGTATCCAGGACTGCCAAAATACTGTGACCTAACCAGTGCCACAGACTCTCACTCATGCTCCTTGGCACCATATCTAAGTGTGACAAACTTTTAATACCTTCGTTTTATTATAATCTGAATTGTCACTATCCATAACTCATAACTCTCCTATCTCAATACTGGGCAGAATCTGTACACACTTGGTCTTCACATTAATGGCGATGGTCCTTCACAGAAGTTAGAGCTGTACTCCCATTACTTGTCCTTCTATTAAAACGTCCAGGTCCCCGGTTTTCCTCAGGACCAAGGCTGATGTGATGGCCGCAGGAAGCTGGTTTGCTCCCCGGAGCAGGACTGGGCTCTCGCACAGTCTGCACGTTTAGACCGATGCTTTGTGGACTCTCCTTGTGAACTTTCTCCTAACAGACTGACCCAGCCCCGTCTATCACAAGAGAATACTTTTGGCTCTAGGACTTCCAGTTTTCTTCCTTTTGTTTTTCTTTTCCTAATGAAATGTCCCTTTTGTGTTGTCATTTTGATGGAGAAACAGAATTAAAAGCGCTGGTTTAGTGTACTGCTAGCTGGCAAAATCCTCCTTACCCATAACTGGGCTGACCTACAATTTTCAAAATCTCCGGTACCAAGTGTTTTTAAATAATAAACACTTACTATGCAATATGTTCTTTGGAAATGTGAAAAGAAATATCTGACACATAAAAGAAATTCCTAATATCGTAACATATAAGATGAAACTTAAACTGCAATTTTTAAACATGTTTTTTAAACCAATCGGTAATCTTTGAACAAGAATACTTATGTAGTAAGGAACAGGGCATCAATCACAATTCTTACTAAAATCATTGTATGTACTATAAGATAGGCATATTTAACCTTATAATAACCTGCTTTGTAATTACTGTTATCCCCACATTACCGAGGAAGACACTGAAGACACTGAAGTTGACAGAGATGATACCTCTGGTCTGAATCACAAAGACAATTATGACAGAACCAGAATTCAAATCAAGGGTAATTCAAATTCAAATCTTTCATCATATTATACAGCCTATTATTGTGTTTGCTTTCCAAATAAAATAATTTTGGAAATAAGTATTTTTTTTTCAAATTTTACTTTATCTACACACTAAAACATCCCGTATACCCTGAACTTAGAGTCAGGCATGCTAGGGTCTGAAGCTTACTTTGTCGCTTAATAGCTGTGTGATCCTGGGCAAATGACTTGACTGCTCTGAGCTTGGGTTTACTGCAAGTGAAGTGGAACTAAAAATACCCAAGTCTTTGAGATGATGAAGAAATGTAACGTGTAGAAATGGGTTAGTTAGTGCCTGTAAAACCTGGTGCACTGTGTGACACAGATGGCCGTATAGCAGAAAAATAACCAATCCCATGTATTTCACAATATCCCCCCTTGGCTGCATAGGCACACAAAAGATTTTTAAAATCTCAGAATTGTTTGGTTGAAAACAGGCACTCTTGTCTACATGGTTACATCCTTTCTCCGTCACAGCCTTGACTTAGAATGTCCTAGAGTACAAGGCCTAGAACGGAGGACTTCTGTGGGCTGTGCCCTGCCCATCCTGGTCACGCCACTCTGCACCCCTGACTTCCAAAATCACATCCTGCTGCCACCCTGGGATGACCTCATGTGACACACCCTCTGGGCAGCAAGTTTTATCCTTGTTGATGCCTTAGTGAACTCGATTCCTGGTCCTGGTTTCTCCTCCCCCACCTCACCTCCACAAAGCTTCTGGTATTGACCACGTGTTTCCAGTTGTAACTGGAGAGCAAAGCTGAGATTGAGAAGCTTTAGAAATAAAACCTGGATTTTAACTATCTGAATCTCTACCACTTTCTACTCATTTTCATCCCCTGTTCTCCCCAGGTGACTGTTGAAACACTGGATTGATGTGAGCCATGTGGTAGTGACTGCATTTTTCATGGGAAGCCTGGCCCTTTGTGCCTACCGACCGGGAGGCACATGCTGACTGCACACATAGTGAACCACCTTTCAGGTCAACGTGGTTTAGGTTTTATGTGGTTACCAGACTACATTCTGTTCATCATTCTTCAGCATTTTATTGTTTGCCTAAACTGCAGTGTGGTCATTCACATACATTACAAAATATACAGAGAATATTGCTTTCTTTCATAAACCAATAGTCTCAGAAAATCAAACTCCCAAAAGTAAATGCAAATAGCTTCAGCTGCCTCAGTTAATGATCAGTGGCACTATCATTTGAACACTTAACATAAATCTATCATTACTCATAATCTCAAAATCTCCTCCTCTTTTATGAGAAGTGGTGAAATTAAACAATATTATACTCTGAAATTGATCACATATAACAAAAATATTAATTCATTATATTTATAAAAACATTGCAATAACAGTAAAAACATCCCATTTGAAAATTCAAAATTGTTGTCCTATATCAGCATCCACACATCAACCTGAGCATGGAAATATACATATATATATATCTAGATATATATCTAGATATGTAATTTAATTATATGATATAATTATATATATATGATTTCAGTCATTTGACATTCCAACAAATTTGCCATGTCTTAAAAACAATTTAAACACAATTTAAAAAATATGTCAACATTATTAAATTTTTAAATATTAAGTTGTGACCATTTTATAAATAAATGTTACATAATAATAATATTCCATAATGTATTAATATTTTGGAAATCAATGATTCATTCATTTAATCATTCATTTATTCAACAAATATTTAAGCAATACTTACTTTCTTTAAGGCATAAAAATTCTTTGAAACGTTTTGTTTCAGTTTTGATTTAGAAGTGTGTGATATTTATGAACAGAATCAATATATGCAACACAAAATAATGGTAAACAATGATATTACTTTTTAAGAATAGATTATGTTTTATGCTACTTGCTCTACAACTTTATGTAATCCCTACTTCCCACACGAAAGCTAACATACCACTTTACTCTGCTGACTCAATGAGAACCTGGGCTCTCACTGATACTCTTTGGAGCTCTGTGGGGCTTCATCGCATGCCTATTTCAGCTACTTGGAGTTGTGTGAACCTAAGGACCAATTAAGTAGAACTCTGCCCCCACTGTCTTATCTCCATAACCAGTTAGAACCATGTGGCTGCTTTCAAAGCTCAAGTACTTGAAATGCCTCATGGCTCAAGTGGCAGAGTATCCGGGCACCCCCAGCGGCACTCGGGTGGCTGACTGAGCAAGAACACATTTTGTCTTTCAGGAACAGAGCTTTGTTTGTGATGTGCTTAAGCCCTTACTACTTACATTTAATTTCAAAAAGTGATAATGTGCTATAGATTGTATAGCTGCAATTGGAGTTCCAAGCATTAGTAAATTTCAACAAATATGTAACATAATGCTAGACACAAATACTTTCTTTTACTCATATTATGAAGAAATTCTTTACACCCGATCAAGGTCAAAACAGACTTACCTGAATCTGTAGCTGTGACAATCAACACAAAGTGCTCCTTGGTCTCACGGTCCAAACTCTGTGTCACTCGAAGTTCCCCACTATCTGAGAGAGTGAAAGCACTGTCTTCATTTCCACCAAACAGGACGTAGGAGAGTTTGCTGTTAGAACCTTGGTCATCATCTCTTGCCACCACCTGGAGGAGAGCATAACACATGCCATGAAGGTCAGTAAATCTAAAACAATGCACACCACCAAATAAAATGTAGCATTGAAAATAATGAGACAGAATCATAGGTACCAGCGACTTTTAACCTTTTTCATCTCATGGCACACATAAACCAATTACTAAAATTCTGTGGCATACCAAAAAATAGTATTTTGGTGATCTGACAAAAAAACATAGGTATAATTTATATTCATTCACATCGGATGGCTATTGCTGTGTTGGCTGTTGTCATTTTTTTTTATTTGACAATCTAAGGGAAATGAGGTCGGTGCCCCTGACTAAATAGTCAGGTACTTCATGTTTTAAAAATTCTTGCCACGGCACACCAGTTGAAAATGGCTGACACATACCAATAATAAAAGGTTTCAAAGATAAAGTTTTAAGTTTCAAGTAAAAAATTCAAATGATACAGAGTAGTATGTATGATTGGTGTAAAAACAGGCACAAAATCAATTCATAGGATTTTTGGAAAGCTTTTCAAAAACTTTTAACAGCAGCTTCATCTCGGTAGTTGGATTTGTAAAGAGGAAAGGGAGAACCATGTTTGCAACCAAGTTTTCAAACTTTTACATCATTGCATTTTCTTACTATGTGCAGCTATTCCTGTTAGAGTGAAAATTCAAAGATGTACAAATACCCAAATGTGTACAACATGAATATACATAGAAGAACGGGATTGAAATGTAATATTCAATCTACAAGGAGGTCAATAGGTATAATTTTCATAAACCTTTCAACCTTTCAAGATTTGCTATATCTGCAATTAAGCACTTATGGATGAGAACGAGGAAGAGGGAGGGGTTGTATGAATGTTATAATTAAATTAGATGTCTTATAGAAAACAGTATTTGTTTAAATATACTGACCTGAAGGATTGTTCTGGGTAGTGTCCCTAAATTCTCAGGGACATGTACGGAATATGGAGATAGCTCAAATATGGGGACAAAATCATTACTGTCCAACAGCACAATGCTGACCGTGGAGGTGTCAGTTCTGGGGGTACTGCCCCGATCTGTTGCCTGAACAGTTAAAGAGTAAGTAGGGGTCTTTTCTCTATCCAGTGGCTTAGCCACAGTGATGGCACCTGTGACAGAGTCAATCCGAAATTCCTGATTGGCATTCCCATCAACAATGCCATAGCGAACCTGTCCGTTTGTGCCTTCATCTCCATCTGCTGCGTACACTTGTATTATATCTGTTCCTGTGAGCGTGTTTTCATTCATCTCCACTTGATACAAAGCCTGCGCAAAAACAGGGTTGTTATCATTGATGTCAAGCACCATCACCATGACCTCTGTAGACGAGGAGAGAGATGGGTGACCCTTGTCTGTGGCCACCACGGTTAGAGTATAATTAGAAACTTCTTCTCTGTCCAGTTCTCCAGTGAGCCTCACTTCCCCATCGATAGTCCCAATGCTGAACTTGTTTCCCAAGGGGTTCAGCAGGGTGTACTCAATATAGCTATTTGGGCCGCTGTCCGGGTCCGTTGCTTGAGCTTTGAAAACAATGGTATCAATGGGCGTGTTCTCTGGAATGTACGTCAATTTAGGGGAAAGAAATGCTGGTGGGTTGTCATTCACATCCAGCAAAATAATGGAGACTTGAGCAGTGCTGGTGAACCTGGAGGCCGGAAGCGGTGGCAGGTCATGCACCTGAACAACCAGGTTGTAAAAGGACTGACTTTCCCGATCCAGAGCCTTCAGGACGGTCAGCACACCATTCTTGTCAACTGTAAATTGCCCGAGGCTGTCACCTGAAGCAATGCTATAAGCCAACTGGGAGTTGATGCCTGAAATGAAAGGGAAAAAATTAAATTTTCTTCCATGTGTGCCGATTGCCAACTGAGCTGCACCAAATTTTTTACACTATGAAACTGCATATTTGATATATGATGCCTCCAACCACACCTTATGGATGATTTAGCTGCAGTTAATTTTCTCTGTCAGTAACACATATTGCATAATTCTTTTCCTGTTAACATTTGATCTAAAAAGATGTTTACAACCTGGCGAACAAATGATATATATACTGTTTGCTATTTACTACGGTGTTGAAATGTTAAATTACACAAGTAAAGAGGAAAAAATATTCCAGAGAGTGTATATTTTTCTACACATTTCCTTATTTCTGTCACATAATTCCTGAAGGTTGAACATTAACGGTGCCACACTCTATATTATTAGCCCAAAATTTATAACTTCAGTAATTTATGGAGGCCGACACCAATTTTCAGAGGAGGGTAATAAAATTTTCTAATGTATGGCATTAGTCATGGATGCTTTGAGTCTGCTTTTACATTTCTTGTCAGACCAATAAATACTTTTTAATTCCTATTAGGCACCTGGCTAATGGCCTTTGTGAAAATAATTCTCTTTCAAATTTTATTATGTACAATTAATGTGTTTTAAAAATATTATTTAAAGGAAATGTCAGCAGTAAAATTATACATGAAAGGCTACACATATAAATGCTCACACTATTATTGGGCTGTATTTACATAGTATTTTATCTATTTTTCCTAGAAACATGTGTTACTTTTTAATTAAAAAATGATAAATACTTTTAACAATAAAGATAAATTTTAAAAAATTGATATATAAATCCTCATTTCAGAAACTGATTGTAGACATTCTTCTAAAAAAGATGATGTGGAGAATGGACCAAGCTCTTGTTTTAGTAAGTCATTTACAGGAAAATAACAGGTAAGCAGTGAAAACAAAGAAATACAAGATTTCCTGACCCACAGTAGTGTTTTCTTCACTGACCCAGCATGCCTTTTACATTTTCATATTTTATCATAAAGATATTGGGATATTGTAGGGTATTAAAAGACTTGCTAAGAAATATATGGTGTAGCTAGATAACCCATCCTTAATAAAGATTTTATATTCTGGGATTTTAAACCAGGGAAATTTTATTGAGTTAATAAATTGCTTACAAATAGCTCCTATATTTCTGAAATTAATTTCAAATATTCAGGTGTCAGAAATGATATTCACTGTTTGCCAAGAGTCTTCTAGAACAATTTGATCATCCTTTTTCTCTCCTTTGAAAAATACTTTCTCAGGATTCTATGAAGACTTGAGTGACCTTTTTGCCTTTTCTTAAAACTCATCAAGTTCCTCACAAAGGCAAGTTTAGTTGAATAGTATTTTTTTTTCTACCCAGGAGAGCCTGCCTGTTCTTTGGTAAAAAAATGCTAAAATTACTCTTTTCCGGTGATTTCGTGGTCTCTATCTAATGTGCTTTGTCTATATATTGATGCAGAGAACAAATATTTATGAAGAAACTTTCAGGCACTGGCTTATTCACAAAAATGTCTAAGATAAACAAGGGTTGAGTAGATCTTTGAAAAGGTAGGTTTTCCTCCTCACTGTGAGTTGTGGCTTTTACTTTATAGTTTATGACTACTCACAAGTGAACAAAGCAGAGGTTATAAAGTTCAAAACACTTAAAACTCTGAGGACCAGGAAAAATATGAATAAATAAAGCTAATGGAGGCCAGTCAATTCAACAGCAGGAGATAAAGAAAATTTTAAGATCTGAGTAGAACAAGGTCAACAGCTACTTCAACTCCTTGACTTAGAATTCCACAGGTGTGGGGGGAGAAAAGCACCATGATAGAGGGTCCTGCAGGAAGCCACCGCTTCCAATACTGTCAGGAGAGTGCACCAATGAATGCAGAAAGCCCATGGACCTTGGGCATTAGCAGGGCTGACACTAAGCATCGAGTGTTGAGATAGTGGTGGCTCAAGGCAATTCCCTAACCTGATAATCCTTTTACTGTTTACCAAACTTTACCTTTGATATGTCTGTATGCATTTATTTACTTGTGTATTCAAGTAAATAAAATGTGGACTGGATCAGAGGTCAGTGTGCTCTTCACAAAAGAGACACTCCCTGACCCCTAATGCCTTCTAAATTCATATTTCTTGTATAGCATTTTCATTTGTGCATCAGCCCCTCCTTCAGATCCTGAACCCTGTCATGCAGGTCACAGTAGGGTCCCCCCAAATTGCTTTCTAAGGATATATATATATAGATCCTGAACCCTGTCATGCAGGTCACAGTAGGGTCCCCCCAAATTGCTTTCTAAGGATATATATATATATATATATATAATTAATTTGCTTTAATATTAATATATATGTATATATTTAATATATATTTTAAATCCAATTACTCTCTAAGGAATTTTTTTTTCCATTTCCTATAGCTAAATCTATCAGTGAATACTGAATTCTTATTCTTTGAGGCACAATTATATCAAGAAAAAGTTGTGAAAACATCTGGATAAAAATAATACCAACAAGCAGAGATATAAAATTTAGTTCTATGCAAGCCTATAAAGTCTTTCATGCCCAAGATCAAAATGAAAAATACCAACAAAATGACACATGGCCACCAAGTGATGGTCTAGCATGTCTACATGAAATAAATCAACTGGAACATCCATGTGTATGCTGCTTCCTTGAGTAAACAACTAAATCACAGAGGCAACCAGAGAACCTGATACTGAGATTATATAGCCAAACAGCAAACAGCAGAACAGCCTCTTTTTTAGGGAAAGAGTTTGGTGGGGGAGGTTGATGGAGTAAATTTAACTTTAAATAGAATTATGAAAAAGAAAAATTTGATTACATAGTCAAATTCATCATGACAAATACATTAGGTAATACTATTAAAAATAAGCTGGGGATAATTATGATTATCTTTGAGAAAATAAACAGAACAATATAACTACTGCTGCACAAGATATGGCAGCACCATCTAAGAAGCAGGTCTCAGCTCTGGGACTGGACCCTCACTGCCTCCATCAGCCAGGGAAGCCTCTACATTGACTTTGCTAAAAAGAAAAGGCCTTTCCACTCCTGACAAGTCTAAGTGACGCTGGGCATGTGCTCTCCATCCACAAAATTCACGTGGACATATGGAAACTCAAAACTCTCCCTGAACATTTGTAGCATCCGAAAAAGAGCTCAGGCCATTTCTCTCTCTCTGCTCTTTGCATCAAATATTAGAATCATGAAACAGTAAATACATTATTTTAAATTCTATAATTTATCCAAAGCACTGAGACTTGAATCTAGTGGGCTTTCACAGCCCACCAGATCCTCAAATTTAAAACAGTCCAAATTCCTAACATTTGTGTTCAATATTCTGAAAATGGTTTGGTTACATGATTCTTTCTGGCAGTTTTATTGTGTATGTGTGGTTGTATTGCGTTTTGGGGGATTTTTATTTTTTATTTCAGTCTCACGAATAACTTAGTTTCAGAAAACGTAGCACGTAACTACAGATATATAGTTCTGTTATAAAATGTGTACACTTATTCACAATATGAAAACCATTCACAGGTCAAATGACCTCCGCTGGGCAGCATACATATAGAGGTGAATTTATGAGGCAATAATTACAATCATTTTATTCTCAAAATAGCCTATGACTCCCCAAGATTTTGAAGACTATAAGGTTTATTCCTAAAGTAATAAATAATTATCAGAGCCATCATATTTCCATAAAGCTTCAATTTATAATAGTTTGACTCAAAATAGTACTTTTTAAACTGTGTGCATGGAAGCCTTGAGATCAGTACATACTCTACTTACCTTGTGAAAACAATAAAATATTTGCTTTATTTTTATTAAATGATCATGTAACCTAAAATTTTAAGTTAACCTCTTGGAGAATTTAGATAATGATAACAAAATATTTTATATTTATTATCATATAAAACGTATTCATCTAAGAAGATGACAATATTACCTCCTCAGGAACATTTTGACAGAGAGTAAAATGAATTTATTAATTTTAGAAAGTCTACACAATACTGTTTGCAAAATACTTTGAGAACTATTTAATGTAACTGAGTTGGCAATTTTAAGCAAACAAGGTTACCCTTGTATAGTCTTATCATTATCCTTGAAATTCAGAGAGAATAGGAACTGTGTCCTATATTTTAGGTCAAGGTACAGGAAATTACACTGATAAAAGTATTCAAAACTAAAACAATGGGGAAATGTAGCTTGATTTTTTTTTTAAATCCAACACAATTAAAGGGGGAGGTAGGGGGGAATCTATGAAAAGCAACTTGAAGTCAATGGTTAATGGATGTCTGTGTGTTACATGTGCATGGCCTATCCCAGCATATTTTCACAAAGAAAGTTTCTTATTTGTTATTTTCCCAGTTTCCTACATTTTAAGGCATGAGGATAAATGAACTGTATCCCAGAAGAGCACACAATCCTATGAAACAATGGGCCCTCCCTACCCGTAAGAAATAAATCACAAAGAAACCTGGCACAAAATTCTTCACTACAGAACAGAATGGACCAATCAGTCACAAGGACAAATAAGAAAATACTCATATCCAGGGAGCAGGTAAACTAATTAAGGCTATAATAGAGAGATCAACTTCTAAAATAGAGACTAACCTCACTTGTTTATAAATGTCTATTTGGAGCCGATCCACAGAGTGGGGCTGATGTACAGGAAGGAAGCAGAGTCTGCAGCATTCCTAGGCCAGGACCGTGCCAACTTAACACCGCACTCGACGAACGTTGGTTATTGTTCGTATGACTAGTAATAGCAGTGGTACTAGTATTACAGCCACTTCTATCATTTCTTTTTCCTTTCGTGTTTTTTTTTTACTTTCTATCTTTTATTTTCTATCTTAGATGTAATCATGAATCCAATATTAATTGTGCTTGAATAAGAGGAGAAAACTTTAAAAAGGACTTCCAACAAATTTGAAAGAAATCATTTCCAATTTTGTAGATTGAAACATATAAAATACTGATACTTTTTGCCCCCCGCCCTCCATCTCTGTAAAGGACATTTCTAGACACTCCTGAAAGGGAACTAAGTATAGAGCAGGAGGCTGAAACACAGTGATATTCTGCAACTACATAAATCAAGTTAGGGAGAATCAGGAAATTCTAAATTAAGATTGATATGCCTGTGTCACTAGGCATATCCTCGGGCTAGGGACCTATTTCCTCTTCAAAGGACTGTCCCTTGTTTTCCCTACTGAGTGGACATTTAGCTGCATCCAATGCAGGGAAAACAAGGTAACGACTTTCCCAACAGTTTAGTTAATGACTGATAACCTGCACAATGTTATCACTAACAATAAGTTATCTGACATATGTCCTTACAAAGCAGGTTTTAGAAGGAAGGCCAGGGGAGTCATATGTTTTTTTGGTTTTTTTTAAAAAAGCTTATCAAATGCTTTTGTAATGAATAAAAATCAAATACATGGAAAGTCTAGATTTAGCAAAAAATCTCAATTTGATTTTATAGCCTAAGAGCTCTGAGACTGTTCTTTGAATCAAAGCATGAAAGCTTGCCAAAATATTATTAGCAGTTTTCAGGTAAAAATACAAAACTAAACATAGATTCCTAAGTATTTTTTGAAGACTTTGGTTTTACTTTTGCTTCCAAATTTTATTCTTTTTACATTAACATAATATATGTAAGTAACTATTTTTATTTATCTGACAAAAACCTACCAAAATGTTGTTTTATGATTTCTACGTTACAAAACTGCAATACTGCCACACTTCTTTGGGGGGCGGGGAAGATAAAGATGATAAAGTTTATAAAATAATAACAATGCATGCTGCCTGTCATAAATAAGAATTTAACTGAAAAATTATTTAACTTGTTTCATCCTCTATAGCTAAATTATAGATCTATTTCTTAACTTTGAACCTATATTCACAAAATGCAATTTTGTGACAGCTGAACAATGTAAATAAATATAACATAAACCCAATAATATTTTTAATAAAGTTTTTTAAGTATATAAAACAAAATACATACCGTCATCTGCGTCGGTAACATTAAACACAAGAACAGTAGATCCTAGAGGTAGATTCTCCATTAAAGATGTGCTATATGAACTCGAGCTGAAAATAGGTGGGTTGTCATTTACATCTAGTATATTGAAATAAACCCTGATGGTAGTAAATTGTCCCCCACCGTCTTCAGCTCGAACAGTGAGGATATAATATTGCTGTGCTTCATAATCTAATATTCGAGTCAAATTAAAGACTCCAGTAACTGGATTCAGGAAAAATATGCCATCTTCATCATCTTCATTCACACTATATGTAATTTCTCCATTCACACCAGAGTCATCATCTGTAGCTAAAATAGCTGCTACCAAAGAACCTATCAAAAAGAATAAATCAACAGTCCACATTAATGGGGCATGGATATTACCAAGAAAATACACACACAAAACCAAAAAATTATTTATACAATGGAATATTTTAACTAGAGAATCACTATGAAAATATAATGAACACAACATTCAGCTGATTTCTATGTTAACACTGATACCAACATTCCCAACTATTAACATATAGCATAGTCAATATCCAGTAGATCTTACGTTGCAGTGTAAATATTCTGGGTATTCATGGACACAGACAGTAGTGTACTGAAGGCCTGGAAAGGGCGGGTATAGGATGGAGGGAGTCAATGGGAAAAAACAAAGCTGACATCTGTAATACTTTCAACAAAAAGATAAATTTAAAAAATATTCTGGTACTAATACCACTTCTGAGATTATTTTGCTATCTGGCACTACCAATTCATGACCACATATTGATGAATTTAGGGGACATGAATGAGGGTCATTGCTAGTGTCAGGATTGGGCATTCCAAGAAATAATACAGACATATGCCAAGGAGGTACCACTTGACAGCTCAGATGGCCACTGCTATAATTAAGCAAGGAATAAATGTGATGGGAGTTTCATGAAGAACAGGCTCATCTTGGGGAGTGAGGGGAAAACTGCCGTGAGGAAGTGAAGAGTCTTCTATAAATGCTTCTTTCCTTGTCAAATGAGTTTCCAAAAATATGCCTTACTAGGCAAACACACTCCAAATGTGACTCAGAATAAAATTTCAATTTTAGGTAAGAATTTCCAATAATGGGAATGAAGCAAACACATAGATACTGCATACTCAAACTCAACAATCACAGCATCATATGTGCCAAGAGGCAAGACAATAATTCAGGATTCTTATTCTATTCTCTTTATTGAGCACCTGCTACTTCTCAAGCCCCACTTTAGTAAACTGAAATACACATTCTAAATTAACCTTCACCCTAAATCTAATGGGAGTTACTGTTTCCATTTTACAGCAGGAGGAATTGAAGCTTAGAGAAGTGAATTAACTTGTCCTTGGTCACATAACTAGTGAGGGTTAGAACCACTTTTCATAGGCTTCCTTATGCTTTTTCTTTGCTCTTTCTATACACAGCAGCATAATCACAATTGACATTTCTAAAGTGGAAAAACAAAATCGAAAGTGCAGCTACCCAAAAAATTAACAACCCATGTCACAAGTACTTTTAGAAACAGAAATATCAGTAACTAGTAATCAGATGAAGGACTAACCTCATTTGCTCTGAAAAGTCTAGCAATTTTCTTAGGAATTATAGCAAAGATGGCTAATAAAAAACTTGAAAATCCAGCATATATATTTTTATACCTAGTAGCAGATAATAAAAACTACTCACTAATGAAGGGCAGTTAAAACACAGTCCATGACTGGAGTCAAATGTGATCCTTGCAAAATACACCTAAGGGCGTGCCCCTACCTGGGGTTGTGTCTTCTGGGATGTCGAAAGAGTACACAGGCCTGGAGAACTTGGGCGAGTGGTCATTCACATCACTGACAGTGATGTTGATTCTCATATCAGAGGACTGGAGACCGTCATCGGCACGGACCAGCAAGGAGTATTTGGAACGGCGTTCTCTGTCCAACCTCTTGGTCGCTATCAGATCTCCGGATTCAGGGTCAATGCGGAAACTGTCATCAGCTCCACTAATGATGGTGTATGTGACGAGAGCATTTGCACCCTAAGAAAGAAAGACCAGCATCTGAACTGTCAGAAGTGGAACAGTTAGGGCACCGCTCCTTAGGCTGAGTATGTGTTTGACAGTGAGAGGCTCTGGACTTAATTTCATACGATGCTATAAGATTTCAAAAGGTACAGGCTAGTGTAGTAGGTTACCTAGCCAGCCTTTCACCATTCACTCATTAAATAATATAGAAAATCTCAATCTTCAGGATTAGTTATATTTTTTAATTTATAAAATATACACGTGGAAAGGAGTAAAGCTGTCACTGCAGATGGTGTGCTAAAGGCTTGCCCTTTGCCAGGCCCTGTTACAACACTATGAGATATGACTTTTCAAAGGAAGACGCGGGGTTCTGAGACACTAGCTAACTTACACATCGTCACACATAAGTGCCAGTAAGGACTTCAAACCCAAGTCTTCCTGACTGAGCTCTGTGTTCCTTCTCATTCAGCAGGAAAAGGTACCTAAACGAGGCAAGGGCTAAATGGAGGAGGTTCGCAAAAAAAGCACCGTAAGAACCAAGGAGAAGAGAGATTATTTTGAGTTGATTTATTAGGAAAGATATAATGGAGAATGTGCAGAGCTGGACTGGATTTTGAAGAATTTTTTTTTAAGCAAAGAACATGAGAAAACGTTTGAGTATGAGCAAAAGTGCAAAGGGAAGAATGACGTGCTTGGCTTACTCACCGTTGAGCAGGTTAGTTGTATGGAAAACATTAAACAAAAGAAGAAAGTCAAGCTAAAATACGAGGTTATGGGTCTATGTTGGAGAATCACAATCATAGCACACATTAGCTTGAATTCTATGGCCAAGAAACCACTGAACTTGTTTGAGTTGGAAACAGTCTTTTAAGGCTATTGATAGAGTAGAATGGACAAGAGTTGGGGGAAGACAAGAAGAGAGATCGTGAGGAGTTTGAGCCCTAATGACTAGAGCTTCATTTCCTCAAGGCAAAATGTTTGCACTCTGTATTCTTTGCAGGTTCCAAGTCCCCTTTCTATAAAATGAAAGCAGGGATGATTTCTTGGGTTCTCCCAAGTTTTTGAACCATGGCCCTCAGAAACTTTAAAGTATGAACTAGGAAGTTGGCAGAAGGAATGGAAAGTTGAGAAAAAGAGCACATTCATTAAGTGTTTATTACGTGCTAAGCACTGCTCTGAGCATATCACTTCATGGGCACTAAATGACTTAATCCTTAAAGGCAATCCCCTTAGATACGAACTATTACTATCCCCATTTTGATGATAAAGAGTCTGAGACAGGAATTGAAACCCTGGCCTCTTTCTCCAGAACTTAGTCTCTAAATCATCACGTGGCATAATACACAGGACAAATCAGTGATATCTGATAGGTTATTGGATATAGAAATAACAGTAACAATACTCTCATTTGTTCAGCATTCCCATAGTCTCATGTCCTTCTTTTAACAAGGTCATGTGACGGGTAAAAGTGAAAGAAAAGAAAAATAATTCATATCAAATTACTTTAGCTAGGAATTAAAAGACTACTCTTGCTAAGGATAAGAACTGTTTTGGTGCATGAGAAACTATGCAGTGATATATGGCATGTTAAGAGACTGAAGGATAGTGTCATAGAAATGGTTATGTGGCAATCAAAGAGTTGAGAAAAGGTTTGTAAAAATATCTGCAGGTCAATATGCGTACACGACAGTGAAAATCACAGATCTGTTGAGAATTTAATTAGGTTAGATAAAGGAACAGCAGTGTAAGGACTAAATATAAACAGCTGTGTAAGGTCGTTTTAAGAGTGGAAAGAAGGAACAGACATATATGTATATAAAACACATAGACACAGAAAACAGTGTGGTGATAACCAGAGGGAAAGGGGATGGGGAGGAGAAGGAGGGCAAAGGGGGGATAAATGGGGACGGAAAGAGATTTTACTTTGGGCGATGGGCAGCCAATGCAGTGTGCAGATGTTTTGTTGAGTTGTACACTTGAACCTGTATAACAGGTTAACCTGTTTAACCTATTAAACAATGTCATCCCAATAAACTCAATTAGAAAACAAAACAACAAAAAAAAGTGCGAAGAAGGAGAAGCAGCAAGGTTGAGGAAGGAGGGAGGGACCTAGGAGGAAACCCAGAGGAACAGCCTGCCACAGAGGTTAAAGGAAGGTTTCAAGAAAGAGTAGGTTTTAACAAAGTCAAAATAAAGAAATTAAGGAGGATTAAAGTTAAAGCACCCATCTAGATTTGATGATAGAAGATGCTAACTCCACAGCATTTTAAAATCTGTTTTAAACTTATCTGTATTTTGTTGAAATTATAAACAGGTTGACTTAGATCTTTTAAATCATGGATGATGTAATTGAAATACTGAGTTAAATAGCCTACAGTGTACTGGTTGAGATGTGATGCTCTGGAGCTGGTTTTCGGGTGGAATCTCTGCTCCACTACATACCAGTTGTGTGTCATTGGACAACGACTTAACCTCTATGAGCCCATTTCTTTGCCTGAACTATCGGGATGATAATATTCCTCACCACACCCCATAGGGCTGTGGTGAGGATTGAGTTAATACATGTGAAGAACAGAGAATAATCTCTGAGAAACAGCTAAGAATATGACAATGTTAATTATATTTATTCCTATTTTTAATATTTTCTTATAAGTAAATATAGTGTGTCACGTATATTTGATGACTAAAATGTCTGCAAATGAGTAAATCAAACTACAATTAGGGTTGCTATATATCCCAAGGAAAATATGTTTCCTGATTTTCTATTCTACATAAATATTAAGTCTTGACATTGAAGTATAAGTAATGTTAAAACTGTTGACTTCAAAAATTACACTTTGATTTAAACATACTCACCTGAGACAAATATATCCTTTACTGTTGTTAACCTCTAGAAATTTAGTTATTATATAGGCAGCTAAAAACTCTTGAGAAAGGTGTTAGGAAGAACACACATTCAGGGTGTGTAGGAATAGAGAAGGCTGATGTGTCAAGAGGTGACAACAATCACAGTTTCTATACATTTGTTCCATCAGAATTAAATATGTTTTATCCTTCACAATCAGCAGATACACAAGACGACAATTTCTAACAGTTGCGGGCAAAAACACTCTTTCAAAATGTATGTTTAGTGGCATTTGCTATATTTAGTACTGCATTCCCCAAGCCAATCTTAACATTTTGTAAATTGAATGCCTAAAAGCACATTTTAATTTAGAAACTGCTGAGTTTAACATATTGCCTACATTTATCTTGTATATTCAGGTGTACATGGAGTACCTAACGTGTTTATTGTAATTGTACCGTCTAACAGAAACATTCGATAAGAATGCGAGTCTTCTAATCTAACCACATCCGGTTCTATATTTCACAAGGAGTTTCGTTATTCTCATACAGCAATCCAGGTAGGAAAAGAGCTATTTTCAGTTCTCACTTCTTGAGATGGTATTTGGAAATTAAGGGAAAGCAAAGAAACAAATATACATTAAAAGCTATTACACACACGGTCTAAAATTTAGAAATGTTCTGTCTCCTAAAGTTATGATAATTCTTCTGAACTGAAGCAAAGGTATCAGGCTCTATTGATGAAACAACCTTTTTTTCCTCCTCAAAATCAGATGATGTGGTGAATTAAGAGTTCTGGTGAGTATCTGAAAATGTCTGGCCAAGAGGCATGATTTAATTAGGTCTTTTGAAAAGCCTATTTATTTACTTAATATCCCAAATATGCGGTATCGGCAATACCACAAGAAACAAATATCATATTTCAGCTACAGCATAGTGGAAATAATGCTGTTTAAAAATATTTTACTCTCCTGAGGAACCTCAGAGACAAAAGCACGTGAAAGGAATTCTGAAAGTAAATAGCTATAAATTGCAAATGCATTTCACATCCTCAAGTAGTTTCAAAAACAAGTATGGCACCATGAAACAAAGCTTGAGTATCCTGGCCCATTACAGGCATAATAATTCTGTTTATGGAAGGAAACGGGAGACTCAAAAAGTCACGTGCTTCTGAAAGATGTGTATCTTGAGCCAGCACATGTTTCAGATGATATTTAAATTAAGCTTAACATGTACACGTTGCTTTCTAAAACTGAATCCCTGGCCCAAGCATTATTCTCCAGTGCCCGACCAGAGTGTCTCTAACATGCTAATACAGTGCTTTTCTGTTCGGTTTCATTATTAAGAAAAAATGTACAAATAACAAAAAAAATATATCAACACAATTTGCTGATGACCTACATAATCTTAGCGTTTTAAAGAATTCCATTAATCTCTCAAAATCAATCCACCATCTGGGTAGCTGTGTAACAATTTAATGCTGATGTGAAAAAGGCTATAAATGGAGCCATTTCTAAAGGGTGTCGGAGCTGCCATCCCGGAAAAACTGCCTTTCGAGTCTTACTCTGGGAATATTTGGGATATTTGAACCAGGCAAAGTAACCTGTGGATGGGCCAAACCAACTCTGTCTTACAAACTGTTACAAAGTGACCGGGATAGCAGCCCGCCTGCCCACAAGGACCGATGTTCTGGATGTTCTTTACACTCCATCACTAGCCATGCATAGTTAACGGGTAACCTAGCCTGTTGGCAACAACAGAAATTCCTCTCTTCTATTCAGGTAATTATTTCCTTTTCTCATTAAAACTCCTTGCCTTCACACCATGATCAGAACATCATTTGGGTTTCTGCCCGCATCTGTGCTCCCGGATTGCTTTTTTTTTTTTTAATCTCAAAGGCTTGTAGCATCTCACTTTGGCTTTTAATTTTCAGTTAACACTGACCCCAGACTCCAGCCCCCACTAATACTCCTGCAGATATAAAATTCATGGGGAGCTATTACTTGCAAGTCCTTACAGAAATGGGAAGGTTTAACTGGAAGTGGTATCAACTAACGATGTCTAAAATGGAGCTCTTTTGACACCTAAATTAAAATTTTTTTGCATGCACCATAGAGGAAATAAATGCTAGCTCTAAAATCAAACCAAATGAATGAGAGGCTTACCTCAGTTGGTAAGTAGAAGCCCTTGAAAGGGAGCACAGAGAGACTTTCTTCTGCCCAGAAGTTAGTAAGCAAATTTTAGAGACTGTCTCTGAGCCTAAGTAGGTTTAGGTTTCTGAAGCTCAATACCCCATTTTTACCTCTTTCTCCAACGGCCCGCTGCACCCTTTACTTTCTTGTCCAGACTACCGCTGCACCCTTTACTTCCTTGTCCAGACTAATTCTCCTTTCTTCCTCCTCCTTCTCTCTCTCTCTCTCTCTTCTACACCATAGCTCCTTACTGACCTAGGGGACGCTCAGAATAGAAAACCAAACCAAGATAGACTAAGAAAAACAAACACAGATTCTGGCAGCTGCCTTTGGGGAAAAGCCAGTCTCAGGCAAAGGGGAGCCAGCGAATGTGTCCGTCCCTTGGACTAGAATAGAATTAAGGAATCTACCTACAGATTTCCTTGACCCTCTCTCCAGCACCCTGATGGGTTTGCAAAGGAATTTAACTATTGGAGGACATACGATCCTGGCTATTCCAACCTATTCCAGTGAATACATCTACTGGTTTCTGAGGGGTTTCTAAGGTTCGCTGGGAAACTCCTATAGAGAACTTTTTAAAACAGAGAGAGAAAGACCAGGAAAATGCAGGGAATTAGCCCATAAGCTTTACCAAGTCATACCTGAGATTTTCCCCCGGAAAATGGACTGGACCAAGATCCATCAATTTATGTTTCTTTGAATGTTTCAAAAAAACCTTTCAAACCTTACCCAGTCTGTCTCCAGACAGTTTTAAGGATCATCTAAAAGATCCCTTATGAAATTTGGCATTTTGGGAAGGATTAAATGAAGAGCTTATAACTCTGATTAAACAACATAAATTAAACTGGCCGACCATGTGTACTATGAACTGGCGATTCTGGCTAATCAACTAAAATTATTCAAAAGAGAGAAAAAGACGAAGCTGCCAAATCATGAACTTACAGCTCAGCATAAGCAATGAGGTCAGACCTCCCCAAGGTCTCTTAGACAAGGGGAGAGAGAAGTCTGTTCTTACTTTAAAAAGTCAAGTCACCTTAAGAAGGAGATTTGAGAGACTGAAATGGGATTTAGAAAAAGAAAAGAAACAGAAGCAAGCACAGGGCTGCTCCAAGGACAATGAGAGGGAATTTCCCCTTCTCCTTATTAATACTTTAAGAGAAACTAAAGTTACCATAAAAGGGGGAATTACTAAGGCCCTGGCACATACTGGAGCTACTCATCTATTCTTAACCACACCCCACTAAGTTGGCCTCTCCCTCAGAGTAAAGCTTCTGAACAAATGGTAGAGATATCTAATCTACCAATGTCTGTTTTGTTGTTGTCTTAATCCTCACCTGAGGAAAACATTGATTTTTAAAGAGAGTGGAAGAGAGAGGCTAAAGACAGAAAGAAATATCGATGTGAGAAAAACACATCGATTGGTTGCCTCCTGCACGAGCCCGACCTGGGCCCAGGCCAGGGAGGAGCCCTGCAATTGAGGAATCAAACCGGGACCCTTTGGTCCACAGGCCAATGCTCTATCCACTGAGCAAACTGGCTAGGGCAACCAATGTCTGTTTTTTAATCGGAACCTGTTCCCTGCTAACTTCGGAATGATATGGGCATATGGGCAACATGTATTTTTACTAGTCTAATCTTCCCCAATTCACCAGATAGGATGAGACTTTCTTGAAACCACTCACGCTCACATATTCTTTTCCCTGAAGGGTGAAATGTATTTAGAATTAAATGAATCAGATTCTAAATCAGTTGGGAAAATAATAATTTTCAAAGGAACCTCCACAAGAGGAAACTAATCTTGAGACTGACTGAATGTTTGTTGTAGGATATTACAATCCAACTCGGGACCTTTTCCGGTACAGATATTGGCAAAACTAATTCAGCCACCACAGTATTTCGCTTCTACCTAATATTCACCAATATCCTTAAAGACCTGATGCACAAGCTGGAACTAAGCCCATTATATAAGGTTACTTTAAAGGGGGGGCTTATAATTCCAGACACGAGCACCTAGAATTCTCTTGTCCTCCCCGTAAAGAAACCCAATGGGAAATGATGGAGATTTGCACAGAATCTCAGAGCTATAAATAAAACAGTTATTCACAGAAACCCCATGGCTCCAAATCCACTGTACCCTATTATCAGCTATCCCGTAGACTGCTAATATTTTTCAGTGATAGATTTATGTAGTGCCTTTTTCAGTATTCCTGGTTTTTTATTTTTATTTTTTTAAAAAGGCAGTAACTACCTCTTTGTTTTCACCTGGGAAGAAGGGAGTTTCTGGGACAGTTATGCCGAGGGATATATGAGATTCCCACTTATTTCTCTTAGATATTAAAGGTTGATTTGGATGATATTGAATTTCCCAGAAATTCCACTCTAATACAATATGTGGATGATTTACTTTTATTCCCTAGGACATATTAGACTCCCAAGAGGATGAAATTTACCTTTTACAACAGCTAGCCATAAAAGGAATATAGGGTCTCAAAGGACAAACTTCGATTCTGTTTACCTCAAGTAAATACCTTGGTTCTCTAATATCTAAAGATGGGCTACGAATTAACCCTGAGCAACTCAGAGGAATATCCTTTACTTTTCTAAAAACAAACAAACAAACAAACAAACAAAAACAGCTTATTCTGTATTAGACTACTAGACAGTGTCACAATTAGATTCCAAATTTTTCATTAATAGCTCAACCTCTATATGTCTGATTAAAATCAGATTGACCTGATCCACCCAAGTAAAAGCTCCAAAGAAAGAATTATTTAAAGATCCTGCTCTGGGACGCCATATTTATAATACCTCTTAATACATGAAAATAAAGGAAATGCTTTGGCAGTTTTAACTCAAAAACAGAGATCTTCTGTCAGAGGAGAGGGGGGTTGCATGAAAAAGGTGAAGGGATTAAGCAAGAAAACCCAAAAACCTTATAGACACAGACAACAGTATGGTGATTACCAGAGGGAAAGGGGGTGAGAGGAGGTAGAAGAGGACAGAGGGCGTATAAATGATGATGGAAGGAGACTTGACTTGGGGTGGTGAACACAGAATACAATATACAGATGATGTGTTATAGAATTGAAGCCCTGAGACCTATATAATTTTATTAACCAATGTCACCCCGATAAATTCAATAAAAATTAAAAAGGATCTATAAGATATTATAGTCAGTAACCAAGGGGTCCCCACCCTGCATGATGACTACCTCTGCTACTGACGTGTTATGCAAACAGAGGCGATAGTTATGGACTCTCCTTCATTTATATTCCTCATTCTGCTGCATCTGCACTGAACACTCATCACACTCCACATTCCTGTCAGTGGACTGGCTTCTTATGAAGTACTCTTGCTTTCTGTGCCTAACATTACCTTAATTCGATACAGCAGTCTTAACCCAGCAACATTTCTACCTTCTCTGCGGGATGAAGACATCCACTATTGTGTTTTACTAACTGATCACCTTCTTGTTCCCAGGAATGATTTATTGGAAACTCCTATTGATCATGCTGACTTAATTTGGTTTACAGATGGAACTTATCTGAAAGATGAACAGGGACATTACCGAGCTGGATATGCAATAACATTCATGGTGGACATAATTGAAGATTCTTATTTACTTGCATAAGATCTGCCCAGTGAGCGGAATTAATTGCTCTAACTTGAGCTTGTCAATTGGCCAAAGATCAAATAGCCAATATTGACACTGATGGTAGCTATGTTTTGGGTGTAGCTCATGACTTTGGAATGTTGTGGAAGCAGCAAGGCTTCTTAACCTCTTCAGGGCAGCCCATAAAGCAGGGGTGGGGAACATTTGGCCCGTGGGCCATATAAGGCCCAAGATATCATTTGCTCTGACCCTGCCAAGGCATTAGAGGTGAGTTAATTAAATGTTTGACCAAATATAGCAGGCTAACTTTTAAATTGTTAATTTTGTATGGCCCTCGAATGATGTTATAAATATCCTAATGGCCCTTGGCAGAAAAAAGGTTTCCCACCCCTGCCAAAAAGAATGGAAAACAAGTTGCAGAATTATTAGATGACTTACAGTAACTGAAACAATTGGCAAGCATCAAAATTCCAGGACATTCTAATGCTGCCACCATGGAAATAAAAGGAAATCATTTAGCTTTTGCTTAAGCAATCATTTACCCCGACCTGGGAATACTCCTTGCTCCCTATGAAGTCAATAAAAGACTCTCTTTCACAGTTCCAATGGACAGCGACAGAAGAAGAGAAGAGGATGTGGCAACAGAAAGTGGGACCCTTTGACCCAGACAAACTGATATGTTTTGGACCCAATCAAAAGCAATCTTACTTATAGGGACTCAATGACCTATACTTCAACATGTACATGAGCTAATATGTTTATGATTTCATGGAGCAAACAACATTACTGGAAACCTTCTCCTACTGTAGCTCAGAGTGTATAGCAAATGTTCTATCTGTCCAAAATATAACCCTGGAAAATCACTCCATGGCTCCCAAGATCATGTCTCACTTTTGTTAGGTTCATTTGAGATATGGTAATTGGATTGTATCTAAATATCACCATCTCAAGGATATATATATTAGTTACTATTTATAAGTTTTCTCACAAGGGATTACAGGAAAGCAACTGTCTTAATGGTTCGACCAAGGTAAGATAGGCAGTTATATAGACATGAGCAGAGCAAAGACGATGGGTCATCAGGGTGGAAAGCCCTGGCACCAAGCAAAGGACAACTGTAGGGTGGGACCTCACCCTGAGAGACCGTTCCTCCCTTAGCATATCACTGGTCCTGTGGTTTGGACCCTCAGGCCTTTCCTTCTTAGAGATAACATCTAGGCCTCATTTGTATTTCAGCTCCAGGCCCAGAAAAGCAGCAAAACCAGATAAGCAACACCAAGGCTGATGTCAGGACCAGCTTCACTGAATAATGACCTCCCTGCCCTGGCACCCACCAATTAATCCATGGAGACCAAGACCCTGAAAGGACACACCTGGAAAGCTGCTGAATATTCTATTGAGATCTTCTCCTGGGACCTCTCCTAAGCTTTCCACCCTTAAAACCCTTAGGACCAAGGACCCAGCGTGCTCTCCCTGCCAGGAGCACGCCTGAATCTTTCTCTTTCCTTACCCTTTCCCTTCCAGGTTCATTACTATTAGCTTCTTCAATCCCAAGCTCCAAGGGCCCTTCCTTTACCTCTATAACTTGTTTCCTAAGCCCATTTCTTCTAGGAATTACTTTTTCTACCTCTGTGATTTACCAAATAAATGTTCTCTTATATCTTGTGTCTTGGCTCTGAATTCTTTCCTAGCTAGAACTCAAGTACTGAGGTTGCTGAACCCAGATCCAGTCTGACCCCACATGAAGCCATTCCTGCTACAACACGGGGACTCATTTCACTGGGCAAATGGTGCAATCCATCTGTAATGTTTGACCTATTCTACAACATTTTCACTGTGCTTGTCACCCTAGTCCTCTGGATTGTATAAACTCAACTAGGTAAATTTTAGAAGCTTTGAATCACCCTTGGCCACAAGCTCTCTCTTTAGTGTTCCTCACCTGAGATCTGCACCTTTTGGTAAACATAGCCTTTCTCCTCATCAAATAGTCACTGGCCACTCTATGTATCAATATTCTATTGATCCTCCCCAAGACCTCCCCTAATGCCCAGCCTTTAAACCCCCTGAAAACAAAGGTTCCCAGCATCTTCTCTCTCCAGGGAGCATGCCCATGCCATTCCCCTTCCCCCCATCTCCTTCTCCATCCCCCATAGGCACACTTCTCCTAAGTCCAAGGGATCACACAAGACTTGCAACCAAGGGAACAATGGGCAGCTGCAGCTCCCCCCCCCCCTCCCACCCCGAGCTAACCTGTCTCCAGGCCCCATTTTCTCTGAATTCCCAGTGAGCCAAGCAGCCCAGCCTAGGTTCCCCTGTTGCTTCTTCTATGCCCTTCCTTG
>NW_005871049.1:4581125-4643295 GCF_000147115.1 Myotis lucifugus | reverse complement strand
ATAAATTCTTCGGTCAATAAAATCAAGTTTTCCAATACTTCCGATAGTTTAGCTTAAGGTAAGAAGGTTAAATTCTCGGACGTGTGTTGGGCTTAGTTTAAGGAGAAAGGGGATGTTAGTGTCTGGACAGGTGATTCCTCTTTCTCAAACACCATAACATGAATTAACCCTTTTACCTAGCAAGGAGGAGAAAATAGGCCATGGACTTCCTTCATGGGGAAAAATACAAATTACAAATTATATAAGTTTCTATGACATTTGGAGCATGATGATTACATAGCTAAACTTAAAATATAAATATAGAAGATATTAATCTAAGTTATGCCCCCACATTTCACATTCACCACTAGGCAAGAAGTTTCTGTTTATTAACAAAATTGAAAAAGTCATTAGATTGACTAGATAATTCCTTAATATATAAGGCTATTACTGAATTATATATTTTGTTTTACAAATATGTACATTAAATAAAAATTATAAAATAACCTTAACATTTTTAAATTTGAAATAATTTGCTTTGTTTTAAATCCTCATCCAAGGACATGTTTTTATTGATTCTGGGTATCTAATCTGAAACTTAGGTATGTGCCCTGACCAGGAATGGAATCTGCAACCTTTTGGTGTATAAGACAACACTCCAACTAACTGAACCACCTGGCCATTTTTTTATCTATAATAATAAAAGCATAATATGCAAATCAACCAAACCACGGAACAGCAGAACGACCGTCCGGATGACCAACCAGAAGACCACGCTATGACACACACTGGTGCCAGGCCTACCAAGGCAGGTGTGATGTAGTTGGTTGGGGGGCTCCGCCATCACCCCACCATCACCCCTGCAGAGGGAGGCCCAGGCCACCCAGCCAGTGGTGCTGCAGTGGGTGGGTGGGGCCTCCCTCTGCGAGAGCAATTGATTGCGAGGCTCCCAGACTGCGAGAAGGCACAGGCCAGGCTGAGGGACTCCCACCCCCTCATTATTTTGTGTCAAGGAATGAGTGGGAAATACAGGAGAGCAAGACATGTAAATGGATGAGCAACTGAAAATTTCGTGCACTGGGTCTCTAGTATTACAAATAAAAACCAATCCTTAGCTGCTATAAGATAGCAAATCAAAATAATAAAAGCATAAAATGGGGATATTTTTATTACTAAGAATTAAAATAATTTGGCTAAGAAATCTAAAATGCAACTAGAAATGGAGTTGTGAATTGCTGATCCAAGAAAAATTACCTCTCCATAATCTCTAGATTCGCATTCTTATAACACATTTCAACAATTAATGTTCTCTTTGGAAAAGAACACACACTGCTTAGCCTTAGTTATTAGGTAATAAAAGTTGTTAACATGTAGCAGAAATTGGATCGATCAGTGGGATACTAGGTTTCAAAAATTCAGACACAGGCTCCGAGGTACCTCGTCAGCATCCATGGCTGTGAGCTGCATAATCTTAGAGCCATCTCCGATGTTCTCCTCCACTGTGAGATCCAGCATGTCCGTTGGAAACACAGGTGGATTGTCATTGATATCCTGAAGTGTTATTTCTACCTACAAGGAGAGAAAGGAACAATGTGTGAATGATCTACATGTCTGCAAGATACAAATGCAAATGTAGACGAGAGACAATCAGGCCTTCCAGAAAGGAACCAGGACCTTCATAAACAACGTCCAAACAACAGAAAATAGCCCAGAGGCAGTGTGAACTCTTTATAGAGTAAATAATAAATCCAAGTAAAAATTATTTGACTTGTTGATAGTAACTGATTTTAAATGGTCGCCTTGGTGTTTATACAAAAAAGGTTCACTGATCAACTGTCATTTTAATCCCCAGATTTGTGCACCAGTGTGTCTGTCACCCAACCAGTAAATGTCACTTGTCACACAGATGAAGTGGTGTACAATTTCCTCTTCAAATGTTTACAGATTGGCAACTGATGTCTGGGGGAAATAAAGAAGTTCCCATTTCGTTTTAAGAAACACTCAGCATTTTCCCTTTTAAAGTCAACCTTCAACCTGTGGGGGAAGGAAAAATACAAGCATCTTCTTTTCTATTTTCACTCCTATCAGCACTTCTTAATGTGACGAAAGCTAAGCAAGCATTCCTTTCAGATGTCCTGTTTATATAGATTGCAACTATTACAGCTCTCTTTGAAAGATCTTAGGCAGGCATTTGTTTGTTTCCCTACCTAAGAAAAATTGTTTGGAAGGATTTGTGAAGTCCATATAATAACTTCAAACCATGTGTTTCCTCTTCTGAGCTATGTGCTAAAAGCTGAATATCTGATAAGAAAAGAGAAGACAGCTGCTAATAAAAGTGAAAGTTTTCCCAGTTGGGTCACAAAATTAAGTCATGATGAAAAATCCACCCATCCATTTAGCTGGGATATAACCAAGACATTTTTCTCAAAGGATGAAATGTCATCTTTTATAGTTATATTGTAAAAACTCCACCAGATCCAAGAATGATGAGGATGAATTTGAGCAAAGAGGAAAGAGCAAAAGGATTCTGATTTCTCCTTTCCCAAGAGGAGGGCAGGGCTGGGGATGGGGGGGTGGGGGGATGAAGGAAGAAGCAACAGCTAAGATTCTCATTATTTTGTGTCAAGGAATGAGTGGGAAATACAGGAGAGCAGGACATGTAAATGGATGAGCAACTGAAAAAAAAAAACACCCAGAAAACAGTATACAAAGTTAAGTACTAAATAATTATTATAACTTTAGATCCACCTTTAAATAGGAGGGTTTGGATCATAACCAACGACTCAGATTAGTCTAGGGCAGTGATGGCAAACCTTTTGAGCTCGGCGTGTCAGCATTTTGAAAAACCCTAACTTAACTCTGGTGCCGTGTCACATATAGAAATTTTTGATCTTTGCAACCATAGTAAAACAAAGACTTATATTTTTGATATTTATTTTATATATTTAAATGCCATTTAACAAAGAAAAATCAACCAAAAAAATGAGTTCGCGTGTCACCTCTGACACCCGTGTCAGGTTCGCCATCACTGGTCTAGGGGATGATTACACAGGAAGTCTCAGCAGGTAGGCACCTGCCCGTCTGGTTTTGGCTAGCACCATCCTCTACCACTTCCTTTAAGGAAAGGTCCAGGATGGCCACCACTAAAGCCTATAAGGAGTGTGTCCAGCTTCTTTGCACGGTTGTAAATATATTTAGCAGGAGGTTTTGCTGGTTCTGCGACTTACTAATATTAGCTGGGTAAACTTGAGCACTTAATTTCTTTCTTTTTTAAAAAATATGTTTTTATTTATTTCAGAGAGAGGAAGGGAGAGGGAGAAAGCAATAGAAACATAAATGAGAGAGAATCATTGATTGGCTGCCTCCTGTGTGCCCCCTGCTGGGAATTGAGCCCACAATCCAGGCATGTAACCTGACTGGGAATTGAACTGTGACCTCCTGGTTCATAGTACGATGCTCAACCACTGAGTCACACTGGCCAGGGGAGCACTTAATTTCTTAACCTCATTCTCTTCTTAATATTGGGGTAATAAGAGCACTTTATGAAGACTAGATTTCGGTGATGTCAGAAAAATGCTTAGCACAGAGGGAAGTGTTTGAGGATTTTCTATGCATATATGGGTCCCCCACACATTGGATAATCTTTGAACTGCCTTACATCTTGCCCTTGGCAATTACCAGCCTGATAATTCTAGGTCTTAACATGTGCTTGGCCCTCTCTTAGGTCTATCCATTACAATGCTCTCTTTGAACTAAGACTGGTATGATTTATTTTGAAATGTTATCATATAAAACACAGGAATCAAACGCTGTAAGTTTAAAGAAGGTATCTAGAAACAAAAATTAAGACATGATTTTTAAAAACTCCTTTCTTTCTGTACAAATGAAATCACCTTAAATAATATAGACACTGGCTATTATTGATTTATTTTAAAATGCCACATGGGAGTCTGTGCTCATTTCTCAATAAATTTCCACCTTTTGCTATAAAAATAAATAAATAAACAAATAAAGCCAAAATTTTAAACTAGTCTAAAATATTATTTCTACACTAAATATATATATACATATATATTGAAAAATACACTCCATTCTTTTAAAATACAAACCAAAAATCATTGCTTAACTTTCAGTGCTAGCATTGCTCCTTTAGTGTGTAATATTTATCTTTACATTTGTTTAGACCTGAAATAAGTAAAATAATTGCATTTAAATTTTCATTTTGGAAAAAAAAAATCACATTGTGAATTCAGAAGCTCCCCTTCACAAATGGTTGTATTTAAGTAAAACAAATAAAAGCTGCCAACGGCTTCCATAATTTAAGTGCAGAGGGAATTTTCAAAGTATCAATTCTGAAAGTTTGTGAAAATTGACCCTCCAAACTGGAAGAAACCTTATACCAGGAAGATAAGGCACGTGCATATTTTATGCCTGCCTATCAAACGTTGACCTTGTGTCCTTCAGGAGGAACATATGTGGTTTCACCAGCTACAATTACACTGGCAGTTGGTAGCTTTGTGGTTGACTTACTCATAACAAAAACATCAATTGTAGCTAATGGTTGAGCCACAGGTATTGCCCATGGCCATCACCTCTGTCACCATTTAGGGACCTTCAGAATAATGTCTTTCTTGGCTGAGACAAATGATCTCTAGGAATGAAGAATCATATTTAGGGACACAAATATGGTTGAAATTAAGGGGGCTAGTGAGCAATTAATTTAAAAATTGTCTGTGAGGGAGAACCAAGATGGTGGCATAGACAAATGCCTGTACTCGCTGCCTCCCACAACCACATCAAAATTACAACTAAAATACAGAACAACCATCATCCAGAACTGCCAGAAAGCTGGCTGAATGGAAGTACTGCAACTAGAGAAGTAAAGAAGGCAGCATATTGAGACTGGTAGGAGGTGGGAGGGGAGCAATGGGCAGGTCCAGCACCCGAGTGTGCCACTTTCTTAATCAGGGGGGAGATTGTCTCTGTGGAGGCCGCCCAGAGGAGCAAGGGTCCCAACCCCAGACCAGATGCCCAGCCCAGAGCTGGAAAAAGAAGTCATTTCCGGCAGTAAGAATTATGGGCTGTAAAAACCACTGGGGACTGGAGTTCAGGGACACAGAGGCTACTGGAGACCCAGTTGTTCCTCTTACAAGGCCGGCACAAAAACTGAACTTACAAGTTCCCACTGCCTCTGAGCTCCAATGCTGGGCGAGGCTGTGGGGGACTCAGACACATACGAGGAGAAACTGGAATGTTTGGCATGGAGCAGAAACTCGGGGGCAGCTTTCTTCCAGATGAAGGTGCTCACAGAGATCTTTGTTCCGATGCTGGGACCTCCTCAGTTGCAGGGCTGACTGGCAGCCATTTCTGTTTGCTCTGCCCTGGTGATTCCCTGAGACCCCGCCCATCCAATTTACAACCCCACCCAAAGCTGTGAGCAGCAGCTTTTGCATATGAATGACCTGTCCTTATTCAGGTGGAAACCTGTCAAACAAGCTGCAGCTGGGTCAAGAAGCCCCAAACCTATGAATAAGAGGTCCCAGACCCAGCACCAACATCAGACTGCCTTGCTTCACAGCTGGGCCTCATCTGGGAACTTCCAAACCCAATACAAAGAGGAGGAATCTGCAGATCTCTCTGTAGCTCCTGCTGCATTGCTCCAGACTGTGGCTGACTTTGTACCTCCCTGGAGACCCAAAAGCCAGTGTACCCAGTGGTCAGTATCAGACCATACTAGATTACAACTCTTCACATCCATAAGTGACACACTCAAGGGGCAGACTCAGTGAGCACCAAAGCCCCACTGAAGCAAGTCCTGTCCCATAAGGGTATGTCCTGCACAGCAGCTCTCCCACTGTAGTCACAGCTGGTCCTCACAGTCAATTGGCCTGCAGGTCAATTCCTCCCAGTGACACCAACAGCAATCAAGGCTCAACTATAACAAGACTGTGCACACAGTCCACAAAGGGGTTCATGTAGAGTGTCCACCTCAGGTGATTGGGGAAGCTGAGCCACTGGGCTCTATAAGACATCTACTACACAAGGCCAACTCAAGGAAACTTAGCAGCTCTACCAAATACATAGAAACAAACACAGGGAAGCAGCCAAAATGTGGAGACAAAGAAACATGTCACAAATGAAAGAAATGTAAGAAAGCAAACTACTGGATATAGAGTTTAAAACCATAGTTATAAGGTTACTCAAGAACCTTCTAGAAACCTCCAAGGGGACTTAGTGAGACTTTCAAGGATCTTATTGAGAATGCCAAAAAAATGGAAGAGGACCAGTCAGAAATTAAGCATACACTGACTGAAATAAAGAATAATATACAGGGATTCAACAGCAGACTAGACTGCAGTGGTTGCCAACCTTTCAGACCTCATGGACCACCGGTTGGCCACAGCTGGACTAGAGGATCCCAAGAATCAAATCAACGATTTGAAATATGAGGAAACAAAAAACACCCAACCACAAGAGCAAAAAGAAAAAAAAAAACAAGAATCCAAAAATATGGAGATAGTGTAAGGAGCCTCTGGGAAAACTTCAAGTGTACCAACATCCAAATTATGGGTGCCAGAAAAAGAGAGAGAACAAGATATTAAATACCTATTTGAAGAAATAATGACAGAAAACTTCCCCTATCTGGTGAAATAAATAGACTTACAAGTCCAGGAAGCACAGAGGACCCCAAACAAGAGGAACCCAAAGAGGACTACCCCAAGATACATCATAATTAAAATGCCAAGGGCAAAAGACAAAGAGAGAATCTTAAAAGCAGAAAGAAAAAAGTAGTTAGTTACCTACAAGAGAGTGCCCATATGATTGTCAGCTGATTTCTCAACAGTAATTATGCAGGCCAGAAGGGAGTGGCAAGAAATATTCAAAGTTATGAATAGCAAGGATCTACAATTAAGATTACTCCATCCAGCAAAGCTATTTAGAATTGAAGGTCAGGTAAAGAGCTTCACAGACAAGAAAAAGCTAAAGGAGTTCATCACCACCAAACCAATATTATATGAAATGCTGAAGGGTATTCATTAAGAAGAGGAAGAAGAAGAAAAAGGTAAAGATAAAAATTTTGAACAACAAAGTGGCAACAAATATATATCTATCAACAATTGAATCTAAAAATCAAATGAATAAAAATCGGACGAACAGAATAAACTGGTGAATGGAATAGAATCAGGGGCATGGAAATGGAACAGACTGATGATTCTCAGAGGTTAGGGAGTGTGGGGGACTGGAAGAGAGTAGACAAAGATCTTATATGCATGTATGCATTACCTATGGACACAGACAGCAGGGTGGCGAGGGCCTGGGGCGTGGCAGTAACCGGGTGGAGGGAAATGAAGGGACATCTGTAATAATCTCAACAATAAAGATTGAAAAGAGAGAGAGAGAGAGAGAGAGATTAAAAATAAAAATAATAAAAATTGTCTTTTGGTAATTTAAAAAAGGTGAAAGTTAAATTGAAAATATGGCTTTAAATATTGTCCCCAAATTTCTTTATTCTGAAGGAAGAGAGTCCTTGATATTCACCTGGCTGAATAGTTACACAGGTGTTTAAAACCCCAAAATCTTATTGTGCAAATAGTTGCTATGAAATGAGTACAATGCTTTCCTCTTTTAAATATCACTCCGTAATATACAAACTATACTTTTATCCTGCACTGCATCAAGAATGGTATCACATCTTAGAGACTTATTTTGAATTGTTTAACTAAATAAATCAGAATACAACTACATAATCAATGAGCAATTGTAAATTAACAACAGCAATTATCAAATCATTATATAAATGTAGATATAACTATAAAACCAATTTAAATTGATATTATGAAAGTAACTAGAGGCCCAGTACACAAAATTTGTGCACTGGGCCGGGGGGGGGGGGGGGTTGTCCCTCAGCCCAGCCTGAACCCTCTCCAATCTTGGACCTCTCAGGGGATGTCCAACTACTGGTTTAGGCCTGATTGGACATCCCTCTCACAATCCGGGACTGCTGGCTCCCAAATGCTCACCTGCCAGCCTGATTGCCTCTAACCCCTTCTGCCTGCAAACCTGATCACCCCCTAACCACTCCCCTCCAGCCTGATTGACACCTAACTGCTCCCCTGCCGGCCTATCGCCCCCAACTGCCCTCCCCTGCTGGTCTGGTCACCCCCAACTGCCCTCTCCTGCCTGCCTGTTTGCCCCTAAATGCCCTCCCCTGCTGGCCTGTTCATCCCTAGCTGCCCTCCCCTGCCGGCCTATCGCCCCCAACTGCCCTCCCCTGCTGGCCTGGTCACCCCCAACTGCTCTCTCCTGCCTGCCTGTTTGCCCCTAAATGCCCTCCCCTGCTGGACTGTTCATCCCTAGCTGCCCTCCCCAGCAGGCCTGGTTGCCCCCAACTGTCCTGCCCTGCAGGCCTGGTCCCCTCCAACTGCCCTCCCCTGCCAACCTGGTTGCCCCTAACTGCCCTCCCTTGCAGGCCTGGTCCCCTCCAACTGCCCTCCCCTGCCAGCCTGTTTGCCCCTAAATGCCCTCCCCTGCTGGACTGTTCATCCCTAGCTGCCCTCCCCAGCAGGCCTGGTTGCCCCCAACTGTCCTCCCCTGCAGGCCTGGTCCCCTCCAACTGCCCTCCCCTGCCAACCTGGTTGCCCCTAACTGCCCTCCCTTGCAGGCCTGGTCCCCCCCAACTGCCCTCCCCTGCCAGCCTGGTCACCCCTAACTGCCCTCCCCTGCCAACCTGGTCTTTTCCAACTGCCCTCCCCTGTTGGCCATCTTGTGGTGGCCATATTGTGACCACATGGGGGCAGCCATCTTGTAACCACATGGTGGCGGCTATCTTGCGCCAGGGTGTGATGGTCAATTTGCATATTACTTCTTTATTATATAGGATATGTTACAGTCAAACTAAGGAATTGACTAAAATAGAAAAGTCCAGCCTGGCCGGTGTGGATCAGTAGTTGAACATCGACCCATGGGATCAGGATTCAATTTCTGGTTAGGGCACATACTGAGATTATGGATTCAATCCCCAGCAGGGCATGTGCAAGAAGCAGCCAATCATTGATCAATGATTCTCATCATTGATGTTTCTATCCCTCTCTCCCTCTCCCTTCTTCTCTCTAAATTTTTTAAAAAAGGAGGAGGGGGAGAAAAGTCCATTATAAGCCTGCTTTTAAGTTAATAAACTGATAATTGCATTGTGGTCACTATCTCAACCACAATTAAAAACATACTCTTAAACTCATAACCTCTCTACAACCTAAGTGGTTCTTAGTGAATCAGAATGAAAAAAAAAAATCTAAACATACTTTTAAGTCATTACTTTCCTGAAACCTACATAAAGGTTCTAATAAATAAGAATGAAAAACAATCTACTTTTTTTTTTCCTTTTGGGAAATTGCAGAATTCATATACACCAAAAGTTTATAAATCCATTTATTTTAAAGTAGATGTATTAAAATTTTTAGAAGGAATTTTAAATATCATCAAGTCCATCTCCTTTATGTTATAGAGCAGTGATGGCGAACCTATGACACGCGTGTCAGAGGTGACATATAAACTCATTTTTTTGGTTGATTTTTCTTTGCTAAATGGCATTTAAATATATAAAATAAATATCAAAAATATAAATCTTTGTTTTACTATGGTTGCAAATATAAAAAAATTTCTATATGTGACACAGCACCAGAGTTAAGTTAGGGTTTTTTCAAAATGCTGACACGCCGAGCTCAAAAGGTTTGCCATCACTGTTATAAAGAATCAAAAGCAAGGCATCAAAATGTCAAGTGATTTATTTAAGAAAAACAACACTTGACTGCCTAGTGCACTGTTTGTGGGAATATAAACTGGTATTGCCATTGTGGGAAACAGTAGGGAGATTCCTTGAAAAAATAAAAATACAACTACCACAGGTCCCAACAATGCCACTTCTGGGCACTTTTCTGAAGAAAACAAAAACAGTAATATGAATAGACTTATGCACCCCTATGTTCTTTGCAGCATTACAGTATTTACAATAGTCAAGATATGGAAGCAACCTAAGTCGATCCTTTCTAATAATAGATTAACATGGTAATTGACCATACCTTCGCTACGCCTCCCATGGGCTAATCAGTGTGATATGCAAATTAACCGCCAACAAAGATGGCGTCTAATTTGCATACTGCAGGCAGGGGGGGCCAGTGCGAGCCGCCATCCGGGCCCCTGTGTGCCGCCTAAGCCCTGCCCCCAGCCGGGACCCCCGTCTGCGGCCCTGGGGCAGCGGGACTTGGCGGAGTGAATGCGTGGCCTAAGCCCCGCCCCCAGCCGGGACCCCTATGTGCAGCCTTGGGGGAGGGGCTTGGCGGCGCGATTGGCCCGAGGAAGCCCTATTCTTGCAGGAATTCTCCTGCAATGGGCTTCTAGTTGATAGATAAATGGATAAAGAAGACATAACATACCATATATCATGAAATATTAGCTACATAAAAGAGTAAAATCTTGCCATTTATGACAACATGGATGGACCTGGAGGGTATTATGCTAAGTGAAAGTAGTCAGAGAAAAACAAATACTGTATAATTTTGCTTCTATGTGAAATCTAAAAAACAAACAACACAAAACAGAAACAGACTAAGTGGGAAAAATAGGTCAAGATTATTAAGGCTACACACTTCCAGTTTAGAATGAGTCACAAATAGCATAGATACTATAAACTGCAGTAACTTTGTATGGTGGCAGAAAGTAACTAGACTTATCATGGTGATCACTCATAACGTATATAAATATAGAATCACCATGTTGTACACCGGAAATGAAATGAAACTACCATAACACTGTAAGTCTACTATATGTCAATGAAAGAAAATTTCAATACAATAAAATGAAGATGAGAACTCTTCTCTCAAGTTGGTTGCAAAGCAAAAAAAGAATGAAAAGAATGTTTCTAACAGATAGAGTTTACTACTTAAAAAGTAGTAAGTAAATCAAATTTCCCATTAAAAAACCTGTAAAATACAAACCTTTGTTTAAAAGAAACTATAGGAAGTACAAATAAATCACAGGTAAAAATGAATAGGGAAAAAAAGCAAACCCAGGTTATTTGTACATGTTTATTTTTTATAAGAACATTCATTTATAAAATCAAAGAGGTAGAAGTAATTTGTAGAAAAAGTATGCTTAGGAAACAAGTTATAGAGGTGTAGGAAGGGCCCTTGGAGCTTGGGGGTGAGGAAGCTAAATGGTAACATGCCTGGGGTGGTGAGGGGAAAGGAAGGGGAAAGAAAAGGGAAGTGCTAGATTCACATGTTTAGCAAATAAAATAGATACTGGTCTATAACAAGTGCATTACTCAAAGTTGTCCTATATTATAATGATATTTAGAAACAAGTCAGTCCTACTGATTTCCTAGTTCATGTGTGCCCATCATGCCATCATGTAATAATTTTACGATGTGAAATCATAGTTGGTGATCATTCAATAACTTTATACTCCGAATGATGACTTCAAATGAAGGGCTTCAGAAAAAACCTCTCGCTTTGGAGACTGGAACAGAAGAGTCGAAGTAATGCCCATCACTGCTTCAGAAGCAGTTACACTGAACACCAGGAGAGTCACGCACACGAGGAAACCTGGGAGAATAACTGAGCTTGTTCAAATGGGCATTGCCCTTCTCGGGTCATTATGATGCCACTCCAATAGCGCTTTGCTAAATGATGCCCCAGTTTATATTGCCTAGGTTCTCCTGAAATTCGGTGAGAAAAAACGTCTAATCTTACACTCAAAACAATTTTTATTCCATCAGAGTGAAACGAGATGCTGAGACTGACCCTTACATTTCTGTATGGAGGCTCAAGTGAGGAGTTGAAACGGAAAGGAAATGAACCCAATTGAAATCCGCACCAGGATCGGTGCAGCCACTGCGCCCCCGTGGGTCACTTCCTTTGACCCTGGAAAGGAAAACTCCACCTTTCCTGCCGGGGAGGGGGGTCTGTGTGGAGCTGGCTGAGCCCATGGCTGGCAGAGGCGGCTGGTGCTGAGGGACACCTGGAAACCCGTCTCAGAGTGGAGCGCACAGGGGATGCTCTGTGACTTGACATTAAGAGCAACATTGACTAAACGAAGACAGCAGGATAGAAATATTAAAACCATGGCTCAAGGGAACAATCACATTTGTACTTAAAATGTTTGGCGATAGCTTTGCATGCTCTCTTCAAATGAAGCCAGATACTACAGGATTCGGTTAATTCAATTGGGATTGACACATTTTACATACTTTTAGGCTTCCAATAACAAGTCTTCATTTAGTAAACTTATGTCAAAGTCGGTATATACTGAGATTCCATAGCAGCAGGTCCAATTAAATGATAAATTTCAGCAGAAAGTTTAATATTCTACATTAGGTGTGTGTGTGTGTGTGTGTGTGTGTGTGTGTGTGTTTAGAACTAACCATATAATTTCACTTGGTAGAATACATGACTGATGCCTTTTTAAAATTTAAAGTTTCAGGTTAAATTTAGCCATCAGGAAAAAGAAAATTCAGCAGCTACTTGTACTGTCAGTAATGGGTTTACACTCTAAGCACTTGCATTTCTAACCACAGGAGTAAGGAGCTCTATTGCCACGAAAGGAGGGTGCCAGGGATTGCATAGCTCCTTTAACTTTCCTCTTCATTTCTTTCCCTATTTGGGGTGACCACTGGGGATACTCCGCTGCCATGAGTCTGGGTGAAATGTTTCACTCCATCCAGAACACTTCATCATGCTGGACAGCCAGAATCTATTATGGTTTATAAGTGACTCATATTTTAGTTATGGGAAGGCCCTAGCAAAGAGCAGTCTACATTTAAAAGTCCTAAATGTCAGGAATGCAGTATTTGGATTACATAGGCATGCAAGGTCTGATCGTATGCAGTGAACAATGCTTTTAGGTATTTATTTATGATGTACAGCCGACTGAATGCAAAAGAGTCTGTGGTGGCTATCCCATGTTGATGGTATTTCTGAACTTTGAAACTGAAATCTTAAAGAAAATGAGAGACACCAAACTTGGGAGAAAAGGCCTGTGATACCATACTAGGAAAGCCTGGCAGGGGCTAGGTGTGACCTCTTAGGAAAAACCAACAGCCACCGTGGCACGAAAGAGGGAACCAGGAATGCTTGGGCACACTGGTCTGTTATAGGACTAAACCCTACTAAGTCCAGGGTTCATTACAAAGCAAGTCTATGCATTTAGCTAAAGTTTTGGACTTTTTTTTTTTAGAATGACAAGAAAATTTTTGAAAAATCATTGCATTTTACTAGAAGATGAGCAATTAAATATCTTCTATATAAAAAAACACTTCTATATAAAAAAACACTTAGTAAAAGGAACATGATGCAATGATAATATTTGAGGAAGCAACATTTAACTTTAGGATAGGAATATTCTTCTTGGAGTTCTAGGCTAATCAGTATTTTGGCATTTCAAACTTTATATCTTAAATTTAAAGTATGTAACGTGTAAATTTAGATATCTGTGCATGTATCTCACACAAATTTGTACCGTTTTTATTCCAAGTATTCTGGAATATGAGGAAAGAAGAAAACATACACATTTTAGACTCTTTTTAATTTTTAAAAGCAAAGTAAAAATAAACATAATGAGTTTTAAAACAGAACATATTTCCATATAAACTACATGTATGCAATTGCGACCAATTATATTTCTCAAACAGAAGCAATTACATGAATCTCTCATAGCTGAAATTCTCCTAGCAGTCAGCAGAGCATGTTCTTAGGTTTTCGATGCATTATTCTTACTCGGAAACAAACATGCATGAGTAACAGGCAGGCTTGGAAAGCAGCCAGAAATGGCTGGAAGTGTGGACAATACATAGTTAACTCCATTCTTGAAACAAAATGCTTTCCATAACTCACTAAATGTGTGGTGACATAATAAAAAGCTAGTTTTGTTGTGCTTTCAATATTGTTCAAATTAGAACCAAATAAGGATTTCTTTTAAAGCAAAGGCAATCATGTGTAACCACTTCAACTTTTCCTGAAATCAATACTGCATAATTTCTGCATTTTAACAGATTCTTAAGGACTCCCAAAAGTAAATGCAGAAGAAAAGATCAAGTTAAAATATGTGTGGTTGCATATGAAACTTAGGGGAATTTTTATACTATTCTTCAAAACAAACACTCTGCAAAGGCAGCCTGTGGTATACTTTTCAGTAGATGTGAATCTGGACATGGTAGACACACTCAATAGGGAAGTGTAATATAAAACAAACAAAAATAGTCTACCATTTTTTATTCACTTTTTCTTTTGCCCAATAGATACTGAATTTTATAAAATACATAAGGCTTCTATTAAGACTGATTAAAAATAGAAAAGTAGTTTGATTCACGTTAAGGATACAAGCAGTGGTGGATTGAATCATTGACCCCAATTCTTCACTCCCTGCCTCAAGCAACCTCACAGTGCCTCCTACTAAAGATGGAGTTTCTTTCTCTGCCTTTTGAGTTTGGGCTCATCTGTGATAATTATTTTGGTCAGTGGGATATTTACAAATATAACACAAGTAGTGACTTGAAATGTATTTGCTTTGTCTCTTGTACCTCTGTCATAGTCAGTAGAACAACATTTTTGCTAGTCCATTAGCACCAGAAGGAAGATAACAGGTATTGAGGAGGTAGTCCCAGCTAACTCAGAGACTGGTTGAGCCCAGCCTAGATCAGTCCAACTCTAACCTGCCCACAGATGTATGAGTGTATCGTTCCAAGTATATGAGATTTTGTGGCTATTTCTCTGCAACAACATTGTGGCAATAGTTAACAGATACACAAGTTAAGACAATGGATTCATCAGTTGAATATTTTACTTAATTTTCATGTTCTAAATAATGGATTACTGTTCTGTTTAAAATAAGAGGCAAAAAGAAAAAGAAGAAAGCTTATGTATACTGCTATCTGTGATATATACTCACAAACTTATGGGAGATAAGTTTTTTTAAAAAAACATTTGTATTGATTTATTTTTTATATAGGGGAGGAGAGAGAGAGAGAGAGAGAGAGAGAGAGAGAGAGAGAGAGAGAAGAGCCAAACATCGATCCACCACCCAGGACATGGGCCCTAAGAATTGAACCTACAACCTTTCAATGTATGAGAGATGATGCCCAACCAACTGAGCCACACTGGCCAGGGAGAGACAAGTTTTATTACTATGAACCTATTAATAAATTTTCCTACCCTGTATAACTTCCCATTCTCACTTAACATGCCATACCCCTACTTTTTTAAAAAAGGGCAACTTGAAATAAGACATAACTTCAAGTTCCCCTTGTCCCTCCCACAAGCCAAAGATTAGGGAAAGGGGGTAGGAGCACCTGAACCAAGAGGAGAAACTCATGCTGGGTTGAGTCAATCAGATTGTCTTAAGAGTAGAAAATTATGGAAAACGGGTATGCTACAAGAGAATAATAATGTCACACCATAAGAGAGGATGCAGCCCCTGAATACATAGTCAACTCTGTCTTTTGTAGCTTGTTAGTACCTATATGAGGCTTGGCTAGACTTCTTTATGGAATTACTACAATGCCAAAGTAATCCCTCAGCCCCATCTCACCTCTGCACATTAGTCTTCACCTTGGAAGAAATTTTTATTACTTGATACAAAAAACAAAATTTTGACTTATAGTTATTCTATTTTATTTTAGTTGTTTATTAGTATAATACTTATACTTCCGTATATATTTTAAACAACAACCCTTACCTGTAAGGTCAAAGTCTCATTTTAGGGTTTTGTGGATTTTTCTAAAGAGAAAACCATGTTTCATTCATAGCATTTTGGCTATCTGTGCTGCTCAGTGCCACACATAATTTTTTTTTTAACCTCAAAACTATAACAATTCTCATTTCTATAAAACAGAATTGGCTCATTAATAAATAAAAATATAGTTTTGATCTGATGTTAAATGTAAAATATTTCTTCTGAAAGTCTTGATCTCTCAAAATAAAATACTTCATAGTGCACTGTACTTTAATACTTATTTAATCATTATTTAGACATCCTATTTCAATGAACTCAGAAAGACTGCCTCTCTTCTAAGCATCAGTGGAACATTTAGTGTCTACCATACAGGAGGAAATTTATATATATTTATTCAATGACTTAAAAGCCAACATGCTCATTGTAGCAGCACATTTTGTTACATACACTCAAATGAAGAGAATGGTGTTTTATATGCAAAATTAAGAGCACAGGACACAATTAGTGAACCATCAACTATTATAATAACATCGAGTAAGAAGGTCCTAAGAGTGATGCCTTGATGATTATCAAAGTAAAACTAATTAATAGGAGAAAGAAATTTTAAATGTCAAACAATAAAGAAATAAATGACAAAACAAATTTTTTAAAAAAAGATGTTTCAGTGTGGAAGGCTGTTCGACTACTCTTTCTCATCATCAAAGCCAAAGTACCAAAGTTTTTGAGTGAAATAACAGTATCAAAAGAAACAACCAATTAAAAAATATAACTCAATATATATCTGAACTACTACATAAAGGTATTTTCCCAGCCCAGCCAGTGTGGCTCAGTGGTTGAGCATCAACTTATGAACTAGGACGTCACGGTTTGATTCCTGGTCAGGGCACATACCCGGGTTGCAGGCTTGATCCCCAGTGTGGGGCCATGTAGGAGACGGACAATCAATGATTCTCTCTGATTATTGATGTTTCTATCTCTTTCTCCCTCTCCCTTTCTCTGAAATCAATAAAAAATATTTAATAAAAATAAATATTTTTCTTTTCCCAATAGAAAGAAAAAATTGTGCAAAATATGACAAAATATCTGCATACTTATGAAATTTATGAGATAAGACTCAAGAATATTTAAAAAGACATGTCCCTTATAACTTACTCACTACACCCACCATCTCCATAAAACAGAAAATAGCATGGTTGGATTATTTAGTCCATTACATTCACAGTCCTCAATTTGTGACTATATAACTATGAGTGGAATGATATCAATTTAATGGATGCTTTGATTTTATTTTTCAAAGATAGATTCTCTTCACTGAAATGAAAAAGAAAGAAAATGTTTTGTGTAACCTATTTCTCATTAGTTTTTTCTGCATCCCTATTTTAAAAAGTATAGCATTTTTAAAGCACCTAATAAGTATGCAAAATTAAACTGTTGCTGAAGTAGGGAATTCATGGAAACCAGAAATGCAAGCACTTCAAATCTGTCAAAATTAATAAGGAAGACAAAAGAAACATTGCAGTTCTCCTGTCTGGACTAATAGAATTCTCACAGGCGGCATATGTTAATAAATGTTACAGGAAATCTATCCCTTTCCTCTTGTGGTTATATTTAGATATTAGAGCCCGTGATTGTTTGTGCAGTTAATCAGAGAATAGGTTTTAATATGAGAATAAACTACAGTTTTAATAGTCTTCATTAACTTTTTAATTAATATTTAAAAGTGATTAAGCATTATCAACTTGTTTTTATTGCCAATTTTTAATACTCTAATATTATTTATGAAAAACACTATGCAAATTTTCACGTGAAATTCCACCCAAGGTAACAAAAGTTTGTACATTACATTGTATTGGTCCTTATTTTTTAAAGTATTTTCTAAAAAAACAAACAAACAAAAAAAAACCTCAACATAGACTTCATGTGATAAAACGGACTTGACTTTGCAGATTAATATTACTATTTCATTGTATTAATAAGTTTCAAAGCAACCAAACTTTAGCTCTTTTAATTTATGTATTTTAGTAGATAACCATCTTCACCCACCTAATTTCCCTAAGAATAAACTTCATAAAAGCATAAAAGTACAGGTTAGAAATTTAGTTCTTTAAAACATAGCAGTACAAAATAAGTTCAAACTTTGAAGAGAAAGAATAAATGCAAACAATTTATTTACTAGAAAATATCAATGTGTTTCTTTTAGAGTTCTACAACCTATTACTTTCACTCTTCAAAAGTTAGCTTAGCATGTTAAAGTTTTTCATTCTCTTTAAAAACATGGTTTGAATTATGTCAATAAAAAAATTTGTTCTATTTTATAAAGCATATTCTTTAGCAAAGCTAAAGTTTTATGCTTCCACACAACTGAAAACTAAAATAAATGGAATGAGCCTCTAATCTAACCAATTTTTATACTTCATTTAATCAAGGGTTTTCTGTTGACCATTGTGTAAACACATTTCTTGTTCACAAGATGCATCATATTTTGTATAGAATGAACTTTCAATACAACCAATGAGGTTGCAAATCAAGCAATGTTCATAAACATTTTACAACAAAGGATACAGTCCCTAGTTACTCCATAATCAATGAAACTCTCCTTTAGAAAAACTTAATATTAGTTTATTGCACTCTTACATTTTAAATTTTCATAATATCAATTGAGAAAGTAATCTAAGTTATATCACAATGGTGAACACTGAACATGAAAATTTTCTCTTGGTTTATTGGAGAGTGTTTTGAATGTTATTAAATTTAGAGGATATGATCATATCTATTTAAGAAGTTGAATTGCACATTTGGGACAGAGGAATAACAATAAATATTTATTTAGTCATATGAAAAAATAAGTTTGCCCTGCTAGCATTGCTCAGTGGTTGAGCATCAACCTATGAACCAGGAGGTCATGGTTTGATTCCTGGTCAGGGCATATGCCTGGGTTCAATCCGCAGTGTGGGGCATGCAGGAGGCAGCTGGTCAATGATTCTCTCTCATCATTGATGCTTCTACCTCTCTCTCCGTCTCCCCTCCTCTCTGAAATAAATAAAAAATGTATTTTAAAAATATTTTAAAAAATACGTTTGCAAAACCAAAAACTAGAAGATATGTATAAAATTCTTAGAGGCCAGAATCTATAGTTTAAACATTATAGTCCATAATGCATTGGTCTATTTGTCCAACTTATTCCAATATATGCAACCAGTAATGCAACTAGCTTTTGTTACAAGTCTTGTGAGACAGAGTTGGCATAGTTTTAATCTGGTAATATCTCTGCTATGTCTATAAAATTTTCTAAATTATAAGAGTTTGAATAGAACAGTGATCATGTCTTATTTTCCAAGTCTCAATAAGTTATTACAACCCTGTGTATTCCTGCAAAATTCTTTCAGGTTTTCTGCTTGAGCAACTGTTTATGAAAGGAACTAACAACATATAATTTTCACTCAGGTACTAGGAAGAATAGTTATGTGAATAAACGAACAAGGTTTTCTCTACTTCTTAAAAAAATATTTTTTATTTATTTCAGAGAGGAAGGGAGAGGGAGAGAGAGAGATAGAAACATCAATGATGAGAGAGAATCATTGATCAGCTTCCTCCTGCATGCCCCACACTGGGGATTGAGTTTACAACCCAGGCACGCACCCTGACCTGGAATTGAACTCTGACCTACTGGTTCATAGGTCAGCACTCAACCACTGAGCATGCTGGCTGGGCAAGTTTTCTCTACTTTTAATGAATATTTTGAAAACATTTAAGTTCTTATTTTATATTTGTTAAGGTAATACCAAAATCAATTAAAATGTCTTAGTTTTGCTTTGGTTTGTGAGAGTTTGCTAACATCTTCAAATCTGTTCCTTCATGATTAGAGTAGATTTTAATTCTTAGAAGTTCAATGCTCTAAACTTCTATAGATAAAGCAAATGTTATCTATAAAAATCCAAAATTTAAAAGTTTAATAGGGTTAATAGCTTGTCTTTTAAGGTGTGTTTGATTTCTCAGGACATATGTAACAAAAGAATAAATAACCACTCAAGTATGTACTTGTTAAAATGAATAAAATAATATATTTCAGAGTTTCTAGAACTTGTATTTAAGAAAATCTTAGAAAAACTAGAATTAACTTGTTTTAGGTCTAGTTTTAGAAATAATATTAATTGTAAAGCAGAAAAATATAAAGGTGAGGAAGCAGCATAATCTGGAGTGGAAACAATATATGCTGAAATATGTAAAAATATAAACTTGGTAAACATTTTGTAAGTGTAAGTTCTTATATAAATGATAAAGCAATAACAGTTTGCATATTAAATGCAAACCCAATACAATTCAAATTAATAGCAATAATTGGATATGACAGAGGATGTTTTGCTACAAATAAGTCCTGTATTAGCACACAGGTGCCTACCTACCTCTATGTGACCTGAGTTCGAGTCATGCTGTCATTATCCAATCATCTATCACCTTTTCTAAGCCACCACCTCTTCATCTATAAAATGGGGCTCCCAAATGCAAAAAGGATGCAGCTTTGCATAATGTCAGGCAAAGATACAGTGATCAGAAAGACAGGCTTTGTATTAATGTAGTGCAGGTAGTTGTAAATCTAAGTAATTACTTATTGAAATGAAATGTTAACTACAAATCATCACACCTTGAAATGTTTGTTATAAAAACTTGTAATTGGCTAAAAATTGTAATTAAGTTGTTTCTTAAAATGTTTTTCTGGATGGCATCAGAAGTCAGGAAAATCTTTTGAGCCAAGTTACAAAGACATCTATTGGAAAATGAAAACCACTGAACCCAGAGCAGAGATCTAAAAGAGTTTCCTTACTTCTAGTGCCATGGTTTTATACTAACTTACAAATTAGAATCACACATTTGCAGGGCAACCTCATTCATTAGGGCACCCAAGTGAGTTGCCAAGGTCTGAGCAGCTACATAAAAATGGTCATTCAGTGAGATGAATACAAGAAAAACCTCATTAGAGTTACAGGCCAAACAGGGTACGAAATAAAATCTTCATTATTTTTGTCTTTTCCACAGTAGTAACTGCCTCAATCAAATATATGCATGAGAAATAATTTAGCTGCTTTGCTAAATGTGTTGTGTCATTAAATTTTAAGACAAAGGATATTGCCAGTGAAAACAGTCTCCCTATACTTTCAACATAGAATCACCAAGAAGGATCTTAAAATAATGATTAAACTTTCTTTCCTTTTTTGCCTGTGGCTACTGTACTGTTTTATTTTCAAGATACCTGCTTGATATTGTACATGTATTGCAAATCATTATGCCTTACACCTTAAACTTTTACAGTGCTGTATGTTGACATTGCTCAATAAAATTGGGAAAAAATGAGCTAGACATACAATATCAAACATATAATTTGATCAAGCTTTCTCTTTGTCAATTTTATTAGTTATTAAATCACTAAGGCCCATAGGAAAATTTCAAACTTTGTCACTGAATGTTATGATTCTACCTTTTCCCAAGTGGTAATCTATTTTAAAATTTATTTTAAAACTCCTGAATGTTAATTTATTTTGTTTGAAGATGACAAGATGTCTCTGACTTTAAATCACACATAAAGTTTAACCCAAGATATAGACAAATGTCATAACTGACAGCTTACCTGTTGCCAACAAGCCTACATTGTTTTCGTAGGTGCTAATATTACAAATAACTGTGTTCTTTTAACCATCTATTTGCATGCTATTGGGAGTCTATATCTGAATACTTAATCATCCCTTGTGTTTTTACAAGTGAACGTTATGGTATGTAAGTTATATCTTGCTAAAGCTCTTAACAAATAGGTAAGAGGCCTTTTGAAATCAGTACACCTGTGGACTAAGGAAGTGATGCTTACTGCATGTCCTGTATTTGTACCGAAGCTAGCGTGGCTTCTTTAAATAGCACCTCCATTGCTGATTTTTCCCAAAGAATGTTTTTGGTAATTTGTTATGAAAGACTGTCAAGCTCACCAGTTTACACTGATGTTTCATCACTTTGAAAACAGGGACTTGTCACTAAACTTCTGAAATACTGCAAGAACTTCGAAGATAAGCAAATGTGACCATAAGTTTACATTCTTGCAGGACACTCATTGTTACTTTCACAAGGAAAAGTGCAATTGAAACACAGAGAGGACTGAAGCCACCACTACGCTGTAGGACTAACGGACCATCAAGTGTAATATAGTCGGTGATAAACGGAATTTTTCAATTGATAAAGATCATCTCGTCTGATTCCTTTGAATAAAAAATGTGAGGCCAAAGAGTGAGCACTGTTTGAGGGCTAGTAGGGGTCTGTGCCTGGAACTGAGATTTTCCCTAACATTTCACCCTTTAGCAAATACCCCATTTACTTTTAAGTGGAAATCATAGTCTAAAATCAAATGTCTGTAGTCTCTATTCTTTTCCAATATATTTATTATCTTCATCTGGATGGTCTCTGAAATTAGATATTAAACAAGGGTTGTTCCTTGCCCTCAATTAATTTCTAAAGGAAGGCATGGGGTGCTATTGCCCTATTAGTGGGTTTAAACCCTGTGTTGTCATTTTCAGCCCACAGGATTTTGGAAAATCATTTAACCTGCACGAGCCCCTGTTTCTTTATCAATAACTGGAGATAATAAAAGGACCTTGCACATAGGTTGTTGTTGTGTGTGTGGGGCGGGGGTTGGGTGGGTAGAGGGATTGAGCAAAAACAAAAAGAAAAAAGAAAAAACTCATGCACACGGACAACAGTGTGGTGATTGCTGGGGGGAGGTTTCAAAGGGGGATAAGTGGTGATGGACAGACTTGACTGGGGTGGTGAACACACCATACAGTGTACATTTCAGGTGAACACACCATACAGTGTACAGATGATGTAGTGCAGAATTGTGCACCTGAAACCTGTATAATTTTCCAGTGTCACCCCAATAAATTCAATAAAAAGAAAATCCTATATAATATGCTAATTAGACCGAACAGCAGAACAACCGTCCAGACGACCTTCTGGATGAAGCCTGGGCTGCGAGGGCCAAGGCAGCTGAGACTGCGAGGGCTGAGCCCCTTGCATGAATTTTGTGCATGGGGCCTCTAGTAATAATAATAAATAGCAAAAATAAAAAGCACTGTCATGCTGTGCTTTGTTATCAGTATCATTACTATTGATATCACTTTTGTTGACCCATCATTCTTCTCTTTTCCTTATTAACACAGTATTTATTTACCTCCCCTCTGTCAAACCCTGAGCCTACCACTTTCCCCAGCTGCCTGGGGAGCTGCAGGAAAGGAAGGCAGAGAGCAGGCGAGGCGGGAGGAACTGTGAGAGCAGGAGACGACTCCTTCACATGGAGAAGAACTGTTCTCTGCCGCTCTCCTTCTCTCTCCTCACGTTCAACAAATATTTAGTGCGAGGCACCATGGACACTCGAGCCAACAAGGAAAATATGATTCTGACCCGGATTAAGTAGACTAGTGGCAAGATTACCATCTATGACGTTCCCTTCGTGGGGAGGCATTGCCTAAAGGACCCTGTAAAGGGGAGTCTCCATATACCTCCCTCACTGTCCATTACAACGCTACGGTTCATTTTATTCATAAAATATTTCACCATCCATAACGATCCAAGGTGTACATTTGCCTAATTCTCTTTCATCTCTCCCCACAATTGATCCTCCCAAAGAGAGACATTGTTCATCTTACTCACTTCTGTGTCCCCAGTCCCTTTTTGAAGGATCATCTAATAATAAAAATCAATGCAAAAAGATGGAAGCAACCTAAGTGTCCATCAGTGGGTGAATGGATTAAAAAAAAGGTGCTAATACATACAATGAAATATTATTCAGCCTTAAAATAGGAAGGAAATTCTGACATGTTACATGGATGGACACTGAAGACATTATGCTAAGTGAAAGAAGCCAGTCACAAAAAGAAAACTCTTGTATGATTCTGCTTATATCAGGTGCCTAATGCAGTCAGATTCATAGACAGGAAGCAGAATGGTGCTGCCAGGGGCTAGGGGCAGGGGAAATGGAGAGTTAGTGTTTAATGGCTAAAGAGTGTCAGTTCTGGAGATAGATGGTGGTGACAGACCTGTACGCTTAAAAGAATAACACTAAACATTTTCACTATATTAAACAACAGACTGAATTAATGAATAGAGGAGATGGTAATCTCCCAAATTGTTGCAGGAAAGTTAGGCATTTTCTTCTTGGTCCTTTCTGACTGTATGTAGACAGTTGTTCCCTCTCTCTTAAAAAATTATGTTGCGCATCGATCCATGAACCAAGAAGTCACAGGTTGGATTACAGGAGACTGCATATGCCCAGATTGTGGGCTCGATCCCCCGTAGGGGGTGTGTAGGAGGCAGCCCATTGATATTTCCTTCTCATCAATGTTTCTCTCTCTATCCCTCTCCCTTCATCTCTCTGTAAAATCAGTGAAAACATTAAAAAAAAAAACCTATGTTGCCCTGACTGGTTTGGCTCAGTGGATAGTGTCGGCCTGCGGACTCAAGGGTCCCGGGTTCAATTCCAGTCAGGGGCATGTGCCTTGGTTGCGGGCACATACCCAGGGGGAAGTGTGCAGGAGGCAGCTGATCGATCTTTCTCTCTCATCAATGTTTCTAATTCTCTATCCCTCTCCATTCCTCTCTGTAAAAAATCAATAAAATATATATATTTTTAAAAACCTATGTTGATAAGATTTAAGACATTAAGTTTAGATGAGAGAGCTGCTGATTTTACATTATTTACCTGATAAACTCACCTACACCCTTCAACCATAGCCTATGTATATCAGGTATCTGATGTGTATTTATCTTAATAAAAAAGCAAAAAACTGCTATAGGTTTGTCTAACATAAGGAGATATACATATCACACAAGAAAAAAACAACTCAAGCTATATAATATGGTTCTCTTGGCATATTTGTTCTTAACGTATTCTAGGATTGTGTAGTGCCAAACACAATGTATTCTTTTGTCATCTTGCCAACGTGAAACTTGACCACTGAAGTCTTCAGGATACACAACAACAAGCCACAAACAGATGAGGCTTTACATTCACTCGAGTAACATTTGGGCCCATGTAAGCATGGAGAACACGATTACCTTCAAAAGCACAGTTTCCAGAAATTCTCAGAAGAATTCCTCAGCAGGCATTTGGCTAGAATCCAACTTTCCTCTTTTCTAAAAAAAAAGTTTTGGATATTTTCCTATCTTGACATTTTAGAGAGATCTAAGGCATTGCCAAATGTCACGTGTGCATTTTTAATCATACTTTTAAAAACTCTTAATTAGAATTCAGTTTGAGTTTCAGAATCAGGAAAGTCTCAAATTCAATGGAAAGAGTTAACATTTTTTTTATCGAATACCATATATATCCTAACTAGAGAAATATCACAGACATCCTGGCTTCCCTCCAAAGACTCTACCAGTCGGGCTCATTGGCTCAATTCCCATTCTACTCTAAAACGTCTTTTTAGTTTGCTTTTCTTTGTCTTTATCATATTTTAACTGCATAAATTGTTTACTACTAAAGCTATGGCACTTCCCTCCAAGCGATTCAGATGAAAAAAACACAGCTATTTAATAATCACTAAGTCATACTGGAAAAAGTGATTTTTTTTTCATTTTACACTTAACTTCCACAAACCCACACTTACTCTCTCCAAATCTGGATTTGCACTTGAATCTGTCCAGGCTCTTCTGCCACAGTGAAAGGCCATTTCGAGATTCTCTATAGTCTTTGCCAAAGTTTCTGTCTATAAATACTTAACACCTCATACTGGCTCCAGAAAAAATAATCTCCAAACTAGTAACAAATACTAAATTGACTATTTAGGTCGTATAAAACGTAAAACAGAAGGGGGGAAAAGCTGGACTGGCAGATTTAGAGAGTTCCACACCATCAGGTAGGAAATTGCCTTTTCCCTTTTGTTCATAATATCCACCTACCTGAGACAGTGTGGAATTTCCACACATGCATACGGAGGCACTGACCTGATTTTTTTTAAAAATATATTTTACTGATTTTTTACAGAGAGGAAGGGAGAGGGATAGAGAGTTAGGAACATCGGTGAGAGAGAAACATCGATCAGCTGCCTCCTGCACACTCCCCACTGGGGATGTGCCCGCAACCAAGGTACATGCCCTTGACCGGAATCGAACCTGGGACCCTTGAGTCCACAGGCCAACGCTCTATCCACTGAGCCAAACTGGTTAGGGCCCGACCTGATTTTTGTATGTACTAGTTAGCAGTAGCTCTGTATGTAGTACCTTAAGGAAACATGAATGTTGTAGATGTCTGATTATAGATGGTAATGGTCACCCTCAAATATATTCCACACAAAAAACAAACAAACACCTTTTTCATTTCAACCATCTCTCATTGAACTTGACTCACTTTGTATTTCTAATGTCTCCCTTACTAGTTTTAATCAAATATTCATTTTCCATTCCCACTTCCCATAGCCTATATCGAAGTTTACCTATTTTCCTCCATCCCCACAGCTACTACCTTTGTTCAAATGACAGTCATATCTCTCCTAGCTTATAGCTATAGTCTACGAATCGCCTGGCACCCACTCTGCTGCCCTCAAATCTGTAATAGTTCTGGTGAGAAATAAAAAAGAACCTAATTAATCTATTGGAAATAGAAATATGGTATAAACAAAGAAAGAAAATAGAAACTAAACTGGCAAGTCTTAATGACTGATTTACACACAGGGAGCAGGAAAGAAAGAGGGAGAGGGGTCAAAGGTACAGGTGAGGTTTCCAGCTGCAGAGACGGCATTTCCCATCAAAAGAGAGCACACTTTGGATTTCTGTCCACTCTCATGCCTACTTTCCTGCTGCTGAACTTCAGTTCTAAATTCTAACCTGGACCACACTGTCGTGCTCCGGATGCAAATATCAACGGCCTGATACGTCTGCTGGGTGTCTCTGAGTATCCTCACATGGAACAGGCCCCAAGCACATTCCCTGCCTCCCTGTGACTGCCCCTCCTTCACTGCTCCCTGACTCACCACCCACTTAGCCTTTCGAGGCAGAAACCGAGCCAGCATCTTGCCACTTCCATCAGCCTCCACACTCACATTCAGTTCACTAAGAAACACCAGTACCACCTCGCCAAGGCATCTGAAATCAGTGCCCAGTCCCCGACCTCACTGCCACCCCCTCATCCCGGCTCCATGTTCCCAGTGTGAACTACTCGGCCCGCGATGCCTCCAATGTCTAACGGGTCTCTTTGCATCCACTCAGGGTTGTAGTCAGCTCAAAGGCTTTTTATAAAAACATAAAGATGATCAGATCAATAATTTGATGAAAAGTCTTCAATGACTAATCCTTTTGGTATGAGAAATACCAAACACTGCCGCTCACTCTGGGGTTCCTCACACACGCACCCGGCTATGTCTCCAGAGTCCTGGCTCACTTCTCTCCTTTCAACACTCAAGTGCTAACTCCATAAACTTTTTTCCGGTTATTCAGAGGCAGACACCCCCACCTCGAGGCATTTTTGTAAGCTATTCTTTCTGCTTGGAGCACTGGCTCCTGACCACTGAACTTTGCCTAATTAATTTCAACTGATCCTTCAACCTGCAGTTTAAATATCACTTCCATAGTGACACCTTTAGTGACCCATGGTCTAGTTTTGGTTTCCTTCCAATATAGTCTTAAAGTGCCTGTTGTTTTCCTTCTCATACACTCACCATATTTATTGAAACATCTAGCTAATAACTTTTTTTCAATGGACAGGGTGGACTTGAACAGGTTTGTCGGCTAAATAACCAGGTAGAAATTCCCAGAAAATAGTTGGAAAGTGATGCTGAAGGAAAAAAAAGGCAAAAAAAACCCACAAAAGTGCTCCACATAAATACATAAATGTGACAGTTGCCACCATGAGACTGCTAAGGAGACACTGTAGAGCAGTGATGGCGAACCTATGACACGTGTGTCAGAGGTGACATGTGAACTCATTTTTTTTGGTTGATTTTTCTTTGTTAAATGGCATTTAAATATATAAAATAAATATCAAAAATATAAGTCTTTGTTTTACTATGGTTGCAAATATCAAAAAATTTCTATATGTGACACGGCACCAGAGTTAAGTTAGAGTTTTTCAAAATGCTGACACGCCGAGCTCAAAAGGTTCGCCATCACTGCTATAGAGAGAGGAGAGGGAGTCCAGAAAAAGGTCACTGAGAAGACCTCCATTAACTTGAGAGGGAGTACAGAAAAAGGTCACTGAGAAGACCTCCATTAACTTGTAGCAGGAAGGAGGCTAGAAAAGAGAGAGAGAGAGCAAGAGAGAGAGAGAATTGGAATCTTGGTACAAGGGGGAGTGAGAACAAGGAAAGATATCTCTGTGGTATTGTGAGGAAGTCATGAATCCAAAGCCATGCAACAACCCAGATAACAGCAATGGCCACTCGTATCGGAAAACTGCAGAGGTCCTTCAGCGAAAGGGTCTGGTCCCAAATCCACCAGGAAAATAACAAAACGTAAAATACAGAGTAAACAGGGCAACAGATATTCCACCCAAGCAGTCGAAGTCTTATGTGAACCTAACAGTCCTTTTCTCTCACGGCTCATGGGAGTCCCTGTGCTTCATGGGTGATGAAGTTCATCCTAGACAGTCTGGACTTGTATGTGAGGATGAATGAATGGAGCTCATGACTAATGTAGGACACAGAAGGACAGGGGCTCAGCAGCCATTACAAGAGAAAATGATCACCTTTCTATTTGGATGTTCCTAACTGCCCACATCCTAATTTTACTTCCCCGGTCTCTATTGCAAACAATGCCTTCCCAGTCCAATCCTGTCTACCAATAGCGTGAATAAGCCCTTCTCTAGGAGGCTTTTGTAGCTTATGATATCCCAAAGTTTGCAATATCACAATTTTAAAATCAACCGTTTAGCTGCTTGTCCTCCTTATTAGGGCAAAGTTCACATGTTTTTCTATCATCCAACACAGGGCAGGTTTCCAATGAACATTTGTTAGGTCACCTCCCAGCATTACCGCCTGCCTGCACATTATCCTAAGTTTAAAACAAAGACAATGACTTCATATTACCCAAACCTCTCATGGGCACGCAGGCCCCTACTCCTCATTAAATGTTGAAAGTGCATCCTCCTTCGTTTACTCTGCCAAATGCCATCTCCCTCGGGATGTCTTCCCTGTCACCACAGTTTGATGGATCTCACTCCCTTTACTCCCACTGTACCTTGTTTTATCCATTGCATCCTACATGTGATACTGAACTGCTTTTTGTGTGTAACAGCTTCATGTGCTTCGCTAATAATTGACTGAACTCCCAAAGAACACAGACACTTTTTTTTTATTATTTTTGAATTCCTTCCAACATCTATCACAGTACCTCTCTGAGAGAGTTGAGGTCTAATACATATTCATTGCAACTAATTGAATTAAACTTTGCCCCATGGGGGGAAAATGCAATGTTCAGCCTATCCAGTAACCAGCAATTTGACACTGACTTTAATAAAAAGTATGTGAAACAATACACATTAGTGTACTCATATCCACAAATATTTATCCCAGAATTAAGCAAAACCATATTTTACATGTTTATAATCCTTACTTCAGTAAACTGAAGTTTTAATGAAGTAAAGATGACAATACCTCTCAGATTATATCTGAAATCCATCCCCCTACCCCAAAGGTATGTTGAGTTTTGCAAGTACTGGCAGGGGGTGGCGGTGACCACAATTAAGTGCATATGTATTGTTTTTTCAATGCAAATGGTACAATTGCATTAAATTATCCCTCAGCTGGCCAGCCACCCCTACTAGACTGTCAGCAACCTGAGGACAGTAACTGTTTCCTCGGGTCCTTGGACATAGAGGTTTGATTTAAAAGTTCCTGAATTTGTTAACTGAATGAGAAATAATGACCTAATAGTGTGGTTGTACTGAGCGAGCAAAAATAACAGCTAACATGTGATCTCTGTCAGGCTCTCTGCTCAGAATGCTGTATTTATGAGCTGATTCTATCCTCCTTAAAAGCCTAAGAGGGAAGTGCTATTATCCAAGTTTTCAAGGTGGAGAAATGGAAGCTCAATGAAGTTCACTGGCTTGCTAAGGTCACAAGCCAGTGAATTGCGAAAGTGGGATGTGAAGGCAGACATCATGCCTCCAGATCTCTCACTGGTTAGGGAAGGGAAGGAGGTGATAATTCCCGACGATGGAAGGGCTGGTGCCGGTACTGTGTGCATGAGAAACCTTGGGAAGGGCTTTTGCACAAGGGTTAAGAGAAGAGCATAAAAAATAAGCTAACAGAGTGGAGAAACTGATGAAAAGGTGACAGGAGGAGGGACAGAAAGAGAGGACTTTAGGACACCTAAATTTATGGCATTGCACAATATTGTGTGAAGATCCACCTAGGGAATGTGGGTGGGTCAACTCCAAGAGTCAATAAGTACTGTTGGTTTTGAGAATAAGGTCAGGAGTATACATTTTGGAATTATTTCTCCCCAGAGGTCCAGGCTAGGGCCTATGAGTAACAGAAAGATAAGCAAACAAGGAAACAAAACAAACAAAACAAAACAAAAAAACTCCCATGAAACTCAAAACATTCATTTCCTGAGTGTTGGTATCACAGTTATATTACAACTAGAGGCCCGGTGCACGAATTCGTGCATGGGCGGGGGTCCCTCTGGGTGGCCTGCAAGGATTGGGCCAAAACCTGCAGTTCAATGCCGCCTGCAGCTCCTACCTGCTGCTCTCACTCATCCCGGCCCGACTGTGCCTGCCTTGGGCTCGTGCCCAATCAGTCCTGATTGGGAGAGGCTCGTGCTGCCACAGCAGCGCTCACCAACCATGATCCCTGCATCTGGCACCCTCCCAAGGGGAGTGGCCTGTGGGATTGGGCTGAAACCAGCTCTCCAACATCTTCCAGATTGTGAGAGGGTGCAGGCCAGGCTGAGGGACCCCATCGGTGCATGATTGGGGCTAGGGAGGGATGTGGGAGGTTTGCCAGCTGGGGAGGGACTGGGTGAGGGCTCCAGGGCATGTCCAGCTCATCTCGCTCAGTCCCAATCAGCCGGACCCCAGCAGCAAGCTAACCTACCAGTAGGAGCATCTGACCCCTGGTGGTCAGTGCACATCATAGTGAGCAGTTGAGCAGCCTTAGCATATCATTAGCATATTATGCTGTGATTGGCTGTTCGGTTGTTCTGCCGTTCAGTCTATTTCATATTACCCTTTTATTATATAGTATATGCAAGTATGGTTTTCCTCTGATGGTTACTCTCCACTATTTCAGTTTTCCCTTGGAAACTTCTAATTTTCTTTTGGATCACTATACCAATAACAACAAGAAGCTACATGTGTTTTATTTAAAAGAAAAATTAGACAATAATAGATTATAAATAATGATCACATAGTTGTTTTTAAGACTCATACATTTTACACTGCTCATCAGTCAATTTCTTGAGTATAACATTGAGACAGGTCATAGTGAAAAAGATTATTTGCATTTGAATATGTAGGTACAGTGTTGTCTAAAAATGTCCCATTTAGCGAAGATGTATGAACACAGTATGTTTTTGGAATATATTGGCCTTTAGCATGTATTGTCAGCTTAGCATTCTAATACAGATAACTCACTTACTAGGAAAATAATTATATCCCCAAAACCAAGGGTACTTAACAAAAAACCAAATCCACCACAGTAAGAAGATTTTTCATTTGGCCTTATTGCTATTGAATGGGTTACCTTCACCTGTCTATGACACATTCTCATCAGAAAAATGGAGACAGCAGCGGGACCTGCCTCTCAGGACTGTTGGGGGCACAAAAAGTGCCACCATGTGTCAAGGTGCTAAAGCAGAACCCACCCAGCTACATAGATGTTCCTGCTGCTGTTTCTATTATTTGCTCAACATTCAGCTACTAAGTCTGATCATAAGTCAACATAGGCCAATCAGCAATGGTGATGTGATTTAACCCATGCACAATTAGCTTCTTCCTTCATAAAGGTAAAATAATTGTGTTTGTATAGAGAATAAGTGTGTATGGTTTATATAAAAGGTGGATTCTAATGAAAGTACAATGTAAGTGGTCATACTTTCCACTTCTAGTTGCCTTCTTTCTTCTAACAGATACAATGTGGGGCGCCTAAATCCTCACCAAAGACAGAATATGTGGAATAGAAACAATAATAGCAAAATCATATATATCATAACAAGTGACTGTCTGTCTATTCGACCCAATTAGTTCAAAATATAGAGGCAAAAGTTTTCTTTTAACAACAACAACAAAAGGCTAATTAATATCAGTCAACTGAGAACCCTGCTTGGATTTATGTAATTCAGGATTAAATAACTATAAAAGAAACTGATACCAAAGGGCAAAAGGAATTAACCTTACAGCTCCATGCAGTGGTGAGCTATTCCTTTCGTAAGTGAAGGGGAAGAATTGGCCCAGTTCATTAACCGATAGGATGTGACCATGGAGAGGTGCTCTGAGGCCATTTCCTACAAAGCATCTCTGGTCAATGACAGACCCCAGGGGAGGGTCTGAGCTCTTTGTCAAGTCCCTGGACTCAAACCTCAGTAGAGCACATGCCAGTCGTGTTCAACAACTTATGCTTTAGTTGTTACACTATAAATCAGGACTGCATTGAGGAGATAAAATAGTTTGTTTCTCTTTAGTGAAAGGAGTAAAATCCACAAGACTGAGCAGTAAAATAACATCTCCTATGTCTTTGTGTGAAAACCTCAAGTTATCAAATACAATTGGAATGTTAAATATATTTCATTTAGCTAAGTGCTAGCGGGCATATTAGCAAAATAATTTCTATTAAAATTCCATTTCATGCTTTTGATTTGTGATCACTACTTAAAGGTCCAAAATTGTCTGGGTTAAAATGTAAATCTACCCCGGATCTTGTTTTGTAGGTCTTTGGGGCAGTGTAGGGAATTGTATCAAATAAGCAAATGACAATTTTTTAAAACTATTTTTTTTATTGATTTCAGAGAGGAAGGGAGAGGGAGAGATAGAAACATCAATGATGAGAGAGAATCATTGATCAGCTGCCTCCTGAATGGCCCCTACTGGGGATCGAGCCTGCAACCCGGGTGGCATGTGCCCTTGACTGGAATCGAACCCGGGACGCTTCAGTCCGCAGGCAGATACTCTAAGCACTGAGACAAACCAACTAGAGCACAAATGACAATTCTTATTACAGATCAGGGGATTGTAGGTCTGCCTAAATTCATCATAAAAACTGGAATTAAGAATATCTTATTCAGACATATTTAATTGCTAGGAACAAATGTAGCATTTTACTCTACAATTGCCTGAGATACCTGAGGATTTAATGCTTCTTTTTATGTACAGATGCTCAGATCCCCGATTTTTCGAATTGAGCACACTGATGATCAATTATCCCAGCCATTTAAAAAGCGCTTTACATTGCATTTTATATAGCACACAATATGGTGTATTCACTTTTGATTTTATTAATTCATTACTGCCATGTGCTGTGTATGACAGTAGGCATCAGAGAGGTTGGGGGGTTATGGTGAGATTAAAAAGGAGAAGAAGTGCAAAGACACAGTCACATGATCAGGGAACTTAATTTTCTTATTTTTAAATTCATGATTGTTCATCGCAGAAATACTGGGGATTCAAAGCAGAGTCCCACCATCTAGCTATTGGTGAATGACTCTTGTTATGTGCATTGTATTAGGCTAAATCTTATAAAACATTCTCTAGTTTAACTATATCCTATTTACATTATCACTTGTATTATATAGTCACTTTTGAAAATAACTATCACATAGGATATTTTCAAATATGTAAGCATGGCTCACGACCTATAAAATTGCAAAAAAAAATAGGTGTACAATTTTAGAGCAGAATATTGTTATGATGATGATCTGCACATGTAGAAAACTTTTTTCCTCTTTTCCTATCCCTTTAACCAATTCTTTAAAAAAATCTGATTGCTTATGTAAGTACCAATCTGTTACATATTAGTTCAAGAATCTGTATAAGATAAATATTTATTTAGACGTGCAATAAATCCATAAACAGCATTTCTGTACTTTTACTTTGAAGACAAATTACCCAGGGAGGTAACGATGTCCTTTCCTTTATCAGGGATCCAATTTTAAGACATGTCAGGGAATAAAAATGTATGATTCTTGGGCGCCTTTGCACTTCCCAAGCTGGGGAATGCGAGCCAGGGTGTACTATTATTGTTAGACTACAAAGATGGGACCACCCCGCGTGGCTCGTGTGAACACTGTCACAGCTGCTTCTTTTTCTCTTTGAAATCATTCAAAGTGATGCATGGAGATGAGCTGCTTTTATCAGCCTCCCACTCGGGGTCTGTTCAGCCCACTGAGGAAAATACTTGTGATACACTGCTGACAGAAAACAAAACATGATCCAAGCAGCGGGCTGCGACTCTTAGGATATTAGTGTGTCAATCAAGGCTGCAGCTGGAAGAGAGAAGACCCTCTAACACAAACATATTGGGGCGAGGGTGGGGGAAGAGACTATTCGTGCTTCTATACGAAGCGAAGTGTCAACGGCCCTGCTAGAGGATCTGGAAATCGCCTTCCTCATCATCACTGAAATTATCAGATGTTTTTTCCTCTCCCACAAAGCCCTACCCATTCCAGTTCACTTGAGTCCATTGATTAGCAGAGGTGGGAAACATGAACCATCCTCTCCAGATCACCAGAAACCAATGAGATAAAGATGTAATACATTTTACCTGTACCATTAAAGGCATCGTTTTATGTGCAATACATCAGTTACATCCTCTCATCTTTACAAAACTCTACATGTGGTTTCCCCATTGCATTGATAAGAAAAGTGAAGGAACTTGATCAGGAGCATAATGCTGGTAAAAAAGAGCAGAGATTCAAATCACACCTGTGACAACTCTTCCATCATATCACCACCAGTATCAATTTTTCCTTCCCATTTACCTAAATGCATTGGGAATCAGACCTGGAATGCATTCTGTAATGAGGTGGATCAAAGGGATTTCTATTTTCACTATCTTTTGTATGTTAAAATATGGGGAGGCTATGGATTTACTGAGAGTACTCTGCAAACATTCTGTTATACTAGTAGCTAACCAACTCTAATAGACATCATAGAAGCTATTTAATTTTATTGTAGGAAGTACATATGTTTTAGGATTAGAAAAGTAATAACTGCATTTATAAATCATTTGCTCAGAAATTAATATTTCTTTTAAAAGGTCTTTAACCTTCTTATCAGTATCGGTACACCATGGGAAGCTCCTCTACACCTACATAAGATAAAAATATAAATTGTTGATGATATGCAGGGAATTATTTGGGAAAAGTGAATTATAGAAATTAATAAGTAGAGGCTGTACTAAATTTCTTTCTATGCCTATCAAGCTGAAAAAAATCTGTGGATTTTAGGAAAGGCAACCATGATATAAATATAGAGTTAGAGCTAAACTATTTGATTTTCTCCCACTTTTCTGAATCCCAAGATTCAGAAAGTCTCAGAAACCACTCTAAGAACACTGCTGTGAGCAGTTCCTTTAAGACGCCGGGTTTGATCCAGGACTCTGGTCAAGTTAAAACCTAAACTTTAGATTTGTTTTCCCTTTTACCTAATTGTTCCCATTAGTTCCCTCGTTACTCTCCCATCGCCCAATCTTTTCTTCACTCTGAAGTCCACACACATTTTCCTGTGGGATTTGAGGCTTCACACTAATTTCCCAGCTGCAGCCTCTGACCCTCTAGACTGCGGTTTAATTTCTCTCCTTTACTGGCCTCAGGGGACTGAGAGGGGGAACTCCCTCACTGTTTCTATGGCCCCGAGACTCTCTTCCCTTACTTGGCACACACGATTCCCCTACATTGGATAAGAAAAAGAAGTGATAATTTGCTCAATATTCCATCAGCAAAGACCTAATCACAATTCACTTGGACAACGAGAATAAGAGAGCCCATGTGTTTAATTTTGAACCTTGATTCTATTTACATATAACATCAACACTTCTTAGTTATTTCTTTCTGCACAAACTGTATCTAAAAGAAGATAAAATATATGTTGAGTGCTACAAATAGAAAATGTTCATTAGTAAAAAGTCCCTCAAAAATAAAAATTCTATTAATTTTAACTTCAGCTGATTAGAGAGAATTATTATTTATTTGCTCATTCATTCCCCAAGGATATCTAGAGCAGCTTATAAGTTACAATTTTAAAAGATCTGCTGAGTAACAGCATAGACATCTATTTGCCTATGATGATTAAAATTGAATTCAATCTGAAAAAAAGGATGACTGATTATCTAACATTTTTGAGACCTCTGGGTCAAATCTATAATGATTGCTTTGCAAATTCTCAAATGCCACAGTTCATTCAAAGGATAAATTACTTATCGTTCGTCTGAATCTTTTCAGTCATTAAATATTTTTTCAAATTTTTATTTATTGATTTGAAAGAGAGAGAGAGAGAAAGAGAGAGAGAGAGAGAGAGAGAGAGAGAGAGAGAGCGAGAGAAATTTGTTCCACTTATGCATTCAGTGGTTGGTTCTTTTTTTAAAAAAAAACCACATATTTTTATTGATTTTTTACAGAGAGGAAGGGGAAGGGATAGAGAGTTAGAAACATCGATGAGAGAGAAACATCGATCAGCTGCCTCCTGCACATGCCCCACTGGGGATGTGCCCGCAACCAAGGTACATGCCCTTGACCAGAATCGAACCTGGGACCTTTCAGTCCACAGGCCGATGCTCTATACACTGAGCCAAATCGGTTAGGGCCAGTGGTTGATTCTTGTATGTGCGCTGACCTGGTATTGAATTCATAACCTTGGCATATCAGGGCAATGGTCTAACCAACTGAGCTACCTGGCCAAGGCTCAATCATTAAATATTTTATCCTAAAGATTAAAATGTAACAGATGTTCATTTATAAGTAAAGATGCATGTAGGTCATATTACAGAAACAACAGGTCTCCTTTATATTACTAAACCATCCCTGAGACTTTCTAATATATAACAAAGTAAAGTGATCCCATCACCAGTTACCCATCTGGGGAAGTGATCTGAAGAACCACTCTTTGAAGTCAGGGACTTTTTCAAAATATTATACACACACACACACACACATACACATATATATGTATTAGAGGCCCAATGCACAAAATTCGTGCAAGAGTAGGCCTTCGCGGCTGCGGCGGCTCCTGGATATTTATACCCATGGTCCTTCCAAATATGAGTAGCTAAAACCTCTGTTACAGCATTATTTTATTCTAAAGACAAATATTACATTCCAATTTTAAAACCATTATCAAGTCTTAGACCAACTAACAGAGCAACAAAAAAAAGTATAAACATATTATGAAAAGGTTTTATTTTCACACATATTTATCACACTTCTGGGCCAAATCCAATGGGGCCAAATACTATTTTAAATGAAAAAGAAAACAATAAATTTTTAATTTACATCATATTCTACAACAATATAAAAGTGGACAAGTCAATAGTGGACAGATGTTGAGACGATGCCGAACAGGCAATGAATAGTTTCATTGTTTGTGATGAAGTAATGTTTTCGTGAAACTTCTGTAGACTATCATCGCTAAATGCTGGCTGGTTTTCATTTTCAAATTATTGTAGAACTGCTTGAATAAAGAAGTCATTCTAACTGAATGCCAAACTTTCTATAGAACTGGACACTTCTTGAAAAATGAGACCTGGTTTGGGTCATTTAAAATCTTTATTAGTTGTTAAGAATGCACCTTTTGCTTCCTTCTAAACTTTGCCAACTTCTAAAATTTCAGAAGGATTTAAAACGTCTTCAAATTAGAGTGGAATCATATTTTAACATGAGGATACCAAAGAGGGCTAATTATGAATTAAAAACACTTTCCTCAAGGGCCTAATCTGTGCAAAGCACTCTGCTAGGGAGGGACAGGGCAATACGGAAATGGTTCATGTTTCTAATACCACCACTGCATCCTCAGAATTTAATATAGTCTTATGGCCTATACAGTTGATGCTAGCTTTTTTTCCTCTAGCGCCAGGTTGCAGTGTGTTGGAGAAGCATAAGAAAGCCCCAGCTCATCGCACAGAGGGACAACCGATATGTATCGAACATGCAAAGGAGACTGGCCACCCCCAGAGGATAGAGACTCATCACTAGCTACTCAGCTAGGGAAGCATTCCGAAGAACCACTCTTTGAAATCAGGGACTTTTCAAAATCCCACTTTAAAAATATCCTTACTGTAACATGCACCAATGGAATACTTGCAAATACTGATAGGTAGGCTTACAAAGCAACAATTGAAAAAGCACTCTTTATTCAAGGAGGAATAGTCAAGCATAACAGATGTATTTCCCAAATCTGTTGGCAACCTGCATGCTGGTACCTTTTCAAACAAAACACTCAGTGATTACCTATTCTGTTGAAACTTCTTTTTAGTCATGAAAAATGAATTATGATATTAAAAACAAATGGCAGGTGGAAGAAAACATGTGAAACATTTCCCCTTGGAACTGCTCTGGTTGAAATAGTGAGACAAGTCCAGGAGACGGTTTCCCCAGGCCCCGAGGCCAATTCACCTCTAGTTTGGAAATCGCTGCATTGGGTGGTCAAAGATGTTTCCAAAATATTTTAATTGCCCATCATGTAATCACTTAGAGTTAAACTACAGATGAGCACATCAATTCAATGCATGATAGTAATTACTGCTGTATCTGTTATAGCAATGATGAAAATTAAAGTAACACCTATTTGCAACAATCTGAATTCCGCTATAAAATAAGTGTTGGAGAAAACGGGAGTTATAATAAAGCTAAAAGCCTAATAGATCAACTGTTTGTTAAAACCTGCCATATAAAATGCTGCAAAAGGAAGTATTTTTCTTTCTGGAGTGATTTGGATTCCTGCAGTACATCTTGTACCTAAAGTGCGGGACCCCCTCAAAACCCAGTTTATCCTGAGAGGGGAAGAGTCTAGAATTCTGTAGGAAGAGGGGGTATCGTGAAGAATTCTGAAGACTCCATCTTGCTCGGAATGAAGACTATCTCACAGTTGGAAGAATCGTGAATACATGATCAAGAGGAAACTTATACAAATACTTCTGATGTTCACTGAAAAATTGGGAAAAAAACTTAATAAAATGATGCCTCTTGCTGATTATGTATTTGCTTCCTGACTTCAGGGGTGGTTCAGCTGTATGTGTGAGCACAATCAAACTGTTCTCACTCAAACAGTGTATCTGTAGTGTGGACTGAAGCTCATGCACATACAATGAAATTGAACTCATTCTGATAAAAAAGAGAAGCATGAAGAATCACAGGATTACAGACAGGCTGGTAAAAGTAATATGAGTAGACAAGAATGGTATCTTCCATTTGTTTTTTTTTAAATGTATCTTTATTGTTGAAAATATTATAGATGTCCCCCTTTTTCCTCCCATTGACCCCCTCCACCTCACTCCTGCCCTCCTAGGCCTACCACACTATTGTCTGTGTTCACAGGTCATGCATGTGTGCATATAAATTCTTTGGTTAATCTCTTCCCACTCCTACCCCTCCTTCTTTCTGAGATTCATGAGTCTGTTCCATGCTTCCATGTCTCTGGAACTATTTTGTTTGTCAGTTTATTTTGTTCATTATATTCCACATATAGGTGAGATCATGTGATACTTGTCTTTCTCTGATGGTCTTATTTCGCTCAGCATAAAACTCTGCAGGTCTCTCTATGCTGTCTCAAAGGGTAAGAAATCCTTCTTTTTACAGCAGCATAGTATTCTATTGTGTAAGAATAAACTCAAAATAAACAAAAGACTTAAATGTAAGCCGTGAAACCATAAAAATCCTAGAAGAAACCATAGGCAGCAAATGCTCAGACATCTCTTGTAGAAATATGTTTGCCAATACAACTCTGAGAGCAAGGGAAGCAAAGGAAAAAATAAACAAATGGGACGACATTAAAAAAAAAAGCTTCTGCACAGCAAATATGGGAAAACATATTTGCCAATGATACATCTGATAAGGGGTTAATTTCCAAGATATATAAAGAACGACAACTTAACAAAAGGAAGACAAACAATCCAATTAAAAATGGACAAAGGACCTAAATAGACACTTCTGCCAAGAGGCACTTGAAAAAATGCTCGAAGTCACTGATCATCAGAGAATGGCAAATTAAAAAGACAATGAGATTTCACCCTACACTTGGCAGAATGTCTACCATCAATAAATCAACTAATTACAAATGCTGGTGAGGATGCGGAGGAAAGGGGACCCTAATACACTGCAGGTGGGAATGCAGCCCCTATGGAAACAGTATGGAGTTTCCTCAAAAAATAAAAAATGGAACTGCCATTAGACCCAGTGATCTCACTTCTAGGACTATATATCCTAAGTATCCTGAAACACCAATCAAACAGAATACATGCAGCGCTATTTACATTGGCTAAGATTTGGAGACAGCCCAAGTGTCCATCAGTAGATGAATGGACAAGAACAGTTTTTTAAGAAGAGAGCAGAGGATAGATAACAAAAGAAAATGCATAACATTATTTCTAGTTTCTCTAAAATCTGAAAGTCTGTTCTGATCATTTACTTATGTCTCCTACTGCTGGGGCCAGAGGTTGTAAAAATAAATGTTAAAAAAAGCACGCTGACCAAAATCAACATGAAAATGAAAATTTTAAAGTAGTCACTGTATGAGCAATGGTCTTGTGTCCCATCCATACATTTTAATTCCAAATTGGTGGCACCAAGCTTATGTTCATAAAATATCCAATCTTAAAATTACCCATTCATATGATTCATTGTCCTTAAACATAAGTTCATTAAATAAAGATGGAATCAAACAGGATTTTGAAAACAAGGTTTACTCCAATCTAACCAATATGACCATCCAGCTCTCTCATTGGCTCCTGAATGATTCATGAAAAACCTGTCACTATGCCCATGCCTCTAATCCAATAATGATAATAATGATAATGATAATAATAATGATTTAAGGGTCCTTTCATTCCAACTTGTCAGCATGGGAAGTCTGATGAACCAGCCTGCCTTAAGGATCAGGCATTCTTCTTCAAATGGAATGGCCAGATGAATAGATACCTCAGAAGTTTTTTGCTTAGTGTCTGTCCCCAGTGACATTAAATGGCTCACTGCAGAGCCGCGGGGAGAGAACTTTCCAGGGAATCAGCGGGAGCTCTGTTTTCCTGTGGATGCCAGCCAGTGCCCATTTCTCCAAACTTATACCGATCCAAGCCTTCCTGGAGGCCGGCTCTGGGGACAAAGGTGCTCCTCCAGAGCTGTTGCAGATGGGCACATTCGGGCTGAATGGGAAACACAGTGCACAAAAGTAAAAACCACCAACTCGAAACTCTGGCTGTACAACACATCCTTCCTAGTCTTTCACTCCTCACAAAGACCAAGCTGGGTTCTTTCTGTGGTCCACAGAAACTAAGTCACTGACATAGATTTTTTTTAAAAATCAGCATTAAGGAACAGGACTTTGAAAGAGCATCCAAAGAAAGTAGAATGAAGTTTTCATTTTTGTCCTTGGAAAATAAAGATAAAATTATAGTGATTATAGGGCTATGGTTTTCTCATGGTCTTTGAATTTACACGAGCACGTAGAGAAAAAGCTTCAAATCTCTCATCGTGTCGAGGGGAAAGAAAGAGAACACTAACTGTGACCAAAGATAAACACCACCAAGTTACTTCAGCATTCAACTGGCTCTAAAGCATGTGAAATGCTGGAATCAAAATGGACTGTTCCTTTGTGTTCCTTCAGTGTACTGTCCTACCCAAGAGAAGTCCTACTATAAATGATTCACTCATGCGAAATGTGCATTTTTATGAAGTACCAGATAATCAGGCTCCACCAGATAGAAATTACATTTAAAAATTCAATTCAAAATAAAGTTAATGTAATCAGTAAGTATCCATTCAATATGCATGTCTGAAATTTCCCATTGAGTTTGGGGCCCTCAGAAAACAATGAATTGTAGTAAGCCAGATTTTAACCAGTTTTTATTGTCTTTCATCTTTGTAAAAATTAATAACAGTTATGTATTGCTTTTTTCTGAACTGAGCCTTTGTGCTTCTTTGTAGTATTTGAATCTAGTTTATGTGACATATAAATGTCAAACAAAATGACAATATTCTAAATGAATTTATTATTATGTTCCAAAATGCACTGTTGGCATATGTGAAAGTTTAAAAGTGGACATATATGTTCAATCATGCCATGGCATGTATTATAGATATAATTCTGTTTGTGTTATTCGCCTGCTGAAGTCCCTGCCAATCTCTCTGGGTGTGAAATTAACCTAGAATGCAAGAACTTCAGTGCAGTAGGCCCAATATACCATCTCTGACTGTGGGAGCACAAGACCATTTGTGGAAGGGTGTGCAAGCCATTCCCAAAGTAATTTAAACCTCTTTTAAAACTATCGTGCAACACGTTTTACCTCTTGTGTTATTGATGTAATTTAATCTGTAACATGTGTTAATATATAATAGAATGTTATAGAATATTACTTTTCCTAAATACATCTCTTTTAAGCTGCAAGTGTTAGCCATTACCTTTAATATACTGGGGAATTGTGGGGGGTGAGGGGGAATTGCCAGTATATGCAACACTTGAAATCATTTTATAAACTTTACCAAAAAGTGTCTCTTTCATTTTTCTTTTCTTGAGTCCTAACTTTTATATTTTCATTATACTCTTCTAAACTCCTCTGGATAATTTATGTTCCTTTCTCAGTCATTGCATCTTTCTCAATTAAAGCAACCAAAGTTATATACAATATCTCTAATGCAGAGATTCATGATTACTTATATGATGACTTATTTCATTTCTAATATTTTTCCTGGAATTTTGGAAAATCACTATTTTCAGAAAATTATCTATAGAACACCCAGATTCTACCATGTTTTTTAGCATCACAAAATATGTCTGCAGTTTTCACATAGATGTGATAATTTTGAGGTAAATTATCCTTATTTTTATAATAAATGTAGCACAGTCTTTTAATGCCTTACTTCAATACAAGTAAAATATAGCATTGCCAACATGATTTTGGCTGAGTTTCTGCAGGTAGATAGCATTGTATGGCTCTAAGTTTGAATATTTACTTAGATCATCTGTACATATTCTGATTATTACTTCATGGACCCATACAATAGGAAAACAGACCTTCCAGTTGTAACTAGCTTAAGAATATAATTTTCACATTAATTAATTTTCTCCCACTCCAGTCTTGTGATGTTTATTCACTTCCTCAACAAATCATTATTGATTCTCTCTAGCTGTTGGGCACTGGACTTAGCTCAGGGCATACAGTGATATGCAGAACAAACAAATACAGAAAGGACCCTCATCTTTCCAAAGTGTGCTCCCTAGGACAGAGAGCTTCGTTCTACTGCAGATATGGGTACTTGATATTTTGTTGTGATGTTCTTTGGACTTTGATGTTATGTAATTATTGGGCCATTTTATAGTAGCAAAGGATATGCCCCAATTTATGTGATAAACGATTATTTCCTTAAGTGTGTTGTGTACAATTTAGAAACCACTATATTAGATGTCCTGCTATCTTAACTAAATAAGGGTAAACCCTAAATAGATAAGGTAGGTATTAACATAATTATTTTAGGGATAAAGAAAAGGAAGGTCAGAAATATTTAACAACTTTCTTAAAGTCATAGAGCTAGTTCAGGAGCTGAGAGATGTAAACTTTGAATCCTGATTCCACAAACTCCAAAATTTATGATCTTTCTACATCATTGAACATGGTTGTGTTATAATTCTTCTCAACTAAAATTTCCAAGTATTAGGTGCAAAGGTTATTGTGCATCAGTATATAATTATGATAAAATTGCCAACTCTTAACAGCTGGTAAACCCAATTAAAATGGCTAAATTAATTTGTTAAATACTCAAATCCAAAAGTCAATAAATTTTCAGTCATATACCCACAGGTTCAATGATTATAAAGTTTGGGGTCTTTTCAAAATTTGAAGAAGTTTGTATTAAAACCAACTCAGCATTTTAAGTAAGCTATTTATTTGAGAAAAATAAATGTGATTATTACTTCAGTTAGGTGAACAATGGATTCAAACCCCAATGAAAATATAGCAAAGTGAGTATTCTTACAAATTGTACTTATTAATAGTATTTACTCATGTTTTATATTAATGCTATATATTTCAATAAATATGTTCAAATTATATATCACATATATTTTCAAACATATAAATTAATTTCTCTTTTCCAAAATAAATGTTTTTGGCTTGGTGTGAGCAGCTATGTCTTTAAATATCAAAAAACTGAAGAGTTACTGGTAAAATAGAGGTAATTCTAGAAAATTGATTTTTTTCCACTGGAAGTGTAATTGACATTTACTTTTACTTCTAAAAATATTTGTAGATGTTACTATACTGGCTTTTATCTTTCTTCTTTTACCTTTTTTGTGTCATTTTAAATTAGTACCATTACTTAGCTGGTCTTTCTATCTGTATGTCTCTGTCTTTACATATAAAGTAGTTAGGTCACATGATTGAAATATATATATATAGAGAGAGAGATAACATATATCATGTATATTATGTATCTGTGTGATATAAGCTATATTTAGTTGGTAATATAAATCTATGGTTAATGTTCATTAATTAAAACCATGGAACCAAAGGTAAAGCATTCCTCATCAGCTATTCTCACAAAATATCAGTTAAAAACCCCTTTATTCTTTTATCAGTTTTTAGAAGACTACTTCATTAAAAATAAATATTCATTTTCATCATGGCACAACATACATTATTACTCATTAAAAATGCAATAAATATCTATATTCACTGTCAGCCACTTGTTTCTCCAATACCTTGTCATAATTTATTGATGTTCTCACTTGTTAAACAATAGCACTTATTAAGTCCCCAGTGGATATATTGATATTTTTGGTGTCAGATCCTGCCTACATAATAGCATTTCTGTTAGGTTTCCTTACAGTTAATTCATAGAAAATATCCACGGATTATATTTTTAAAAAATACTGCCTTCTAAAACTCACCAAGCAATAACTAAATGCCAAACCATAGTTTCTTATATAATTGAATATATAATAAAAATACACAAAATTATTGCTATTAAGATTTTTAAAAAACACATGAAAGGCTACAAATCCATTTTGTTTGTTGGTGTTTTTGCTATGCCCCGACTAACCGTGAGGCACCTCTCAGGCTCCTGCTTTCTTAGAGCATTTGCAACTAATCGCTCTCACCTTATTTTCTTCAGAGTCTAAGTGCTTCTACTCACGAGAGCCACTGAATTATTACTTAAATATTTCTCTTAGCACAGCACAGACTTGATTTAGAGGAAAGGGTAACACTTTCATAAGCACTACAGAGGAGAAGTCAGTCAGCTTCAAAACACAAGGACCACTGTTCCTATTCACAGCTTTGTTTTAAATCTTCCCTTGTTTTTCCCCATCAAACCATGGCACAATGCTGCTCCCCTCCCAAACTCGCCTGTCAATACAAGGTTGTTGGGCCGCTGAATATGCGAGCAGGCTCAAGTCAGGCTTCCCATGAAAATCAAGTCAATGACCTGCCTCCTTGGCTTCTAGTGAACCAAAAGACAACCATAATTTTTCAACCTTCCCATTCTCACGTGTTGTAAATGTTCACTCAAGTCCACAATCTAATACAAAATGCATTCATTCCTCCAAAGTGAGTTCACCGTGCATGATTTAATTATAGCCAATTGGACATACTTACCCTTTACTTAAAAAAAAATCAATGATATAGTTCTAAGGAATTTTTCATTCAATAGTTTTGCAATATTCTTATTATCTAATCATAGGGAAGAAAATTAGGTTTTGTTCTACTGGTTTGTTTTAAAAAAATATATAGCCATAAAAGTTTTATCCACCAGCTTTTATCCTCCAAGATCCAAGTTTAGTCAAGTGGCTTCTCTATTTCCCAACACTCACTCACTGTACCCCAACCTGAGAAACAAAAAAAGAAGGAAAACACTGCTCCCACTTTTATCTTAATCCCTCACATTTGCAGTCTGCATTAAGTCAGATTTACAAAATTACACACAGTTTTCCAAGATTTGCATTTAAAAGATTGTATACAAGCTTCAATACAGGTTGCTTTTCCGTGACCATAGAAACATCAGAAAAGTTGGAAAATTCAGTCCACTGAACTTCAAATGACTTTATTAAAGTGTCACTAATCAGAGTTAAAAGACACAAGGTTTTAGTGTTTGGGCTAACAAAGTGAATAACTCTCAAAGTCTAATGACCTACTAACAGCATTACTTAAATTTAAAAAAAAAAAAGAAGTCTGGTTGAAAGCAAATTAAATAAGAAAACCTCAATTGCTTTCCCCAGAAGATTGATCTCATCCAGATAAGGGCGGCTCAGCTGACCTGTGACACTGAATACTGCGCTCTCTGGCTAGGCCGCTGGGCAAATCTGCCTGGTTAACATTTAAAGCACTATGTGTATAGAGTTGCTTAAAACACAGATGTTGGTAATTCTTTAAGGATGAATCTATAACTCCATTTATAGCTAGCAATGTAAGTTATATACTAGTAAACTACAATCCCTCTATAACTCTAAGTGTACTCTAATTTGATTGTAAGCCAAAAAGAAATTCCAACATGCAAATGCCAGTCAAAGCTCATTAATAATGCATGCCAGAACAACAGGAGAAAGAAAAATCATTAAGTGCTACTAAAAGTCTAGCTATAGGTTTGAGAGATAAGAATTTTTTTAAAGGTATGCTTTCTCCTACTAATAGGAAAGTGAAGGAAAAAAATAACACATGCATTATGTATTACTTTTCTTTTTTGTGGTACCCAAGGTAATCTTTAAGATGAGCTTTATTTCAATGGTTATAATAACAACATTAACAAAATACCAGGAAAGAATTAAAGGAAAATAATAACTTAGTAAAATGAAAACAATATGTATTCCTATCACCACTTTTCCCTTTTCCCCCCAATGCCTCTTAAGAGTTCCTTAGACATTTCTCTCTGGCCTTAAGCAGAAGGGTGCCCGGGGAAGAACCTAAAGTGTAGCCCAACAATTCCCTCCAGTGAATTCATTCTCTCAGAATTTACTGATCGCTGCCATGTGCGGACACCACTACAGACACTGAAGACGCAGGACAGGTGAGAAATGGACCAGGCACAACGAAGTCAGAATCAGGTGGGCAAGACTGTTGGAAATGCAAGTAGTGTAAGTCCTTGTGGGAAGTTTACATTGGTGCTGTGAAGAAAATATTAAGATATTGAGGAGAAGGGGATAATTAATTCCACCAGGAAGACATCTGAGGATTGTTTTTCCCATAGGGTTGTTCTTAACCTAAAGGTAAGACCACCCGTCAGCTGGACCATACAAAGAGCAACAGTAGCAAGTAGATATTCCCAAACTGGGACTGGGGTTTAGGGTTTGCTCTGGAAATTTCTGAAGATGAAAACTCTAATGGAGTATCTCCACATCAAGTTTTAAGTGCTAGCCATTAAATTAGACAAATAACTTCAGAAATTTTTTAATATTTAAAGGAATAGTCAGAGTAAATAAGTAAATATATATATATGCATATATTTACCCATTTTTAAAGTTAATGAATATGTGAATATGTGTGTGTGTGTGTGTGTGTGTGTGTGTGTGTGAGAGAGAGAGAGAGAGAGAGAGAGAGAGAGAGAGAGAGAGAAAGGACAATTTGACTAACAAATCTTGGACACTGCCCTTGTTACTGGTAGTAGCAGCCTAAAATAAACTTCCTAAGAAAAGAAATATTTTGCAAGTGTAATGAGATGATTTATAACACAGATAAAAATGTGTTGCCTGATACAAGAAGCAGAAAACCAAAAAATGATACTACAGCCATCATTCAATAATAACATCTAATGGTCACAGATGAAACGTAACAACCTAAAGCATAATAGAAACCATAAAATGTAAAAATACAAAAACCTGATATTTTAGTATGAAAAAAACTAAGAGAAACTTTTCACAGATTAAATTAAAATTGGTGTATGACAGACTGTTCTAAATATATATAACATACCTCACACTCTCGATATTAAAAATACAATTTTAGTTTGTTTTTAAAAATGTAGATATATTTACATTAAAACTCAAAGCACACTATAAAATTACATAAAATATATCATATAACTATTTAATAAATTACTTAAATATTTTAATTAGAAGCCTATTCTTAGTCAATGCATTTACTGTAGGTAAAAACAAATAAAACATAAAAGTATATTTTGCATTGTTTAAATTGTATTTGCTAATTTTTCTACCAAATCAATCTGTTTCTCATACAAACATAATTAAAGTAACTCAGAAATTCTCATATCACTTTGTTTTAGAATGATTAACCAACTAACTATAAAGTCTCACTACAATTATAATTATTGGTTAACTTAATGGATACCCTTCATAAGATAAACTACCTATTAATTATTGTAGACACCATACAATAGGTTTTATGAACAAATATCATGGCATTTTAAAAATATGTGGTTTTATTCTTTTATTCAGAATATATGTGTCAGTCAATGAAAGGGAGCTCAGATAAGCCAATAAAGATCCAAATAATTAAATTCATTCACTTTCTAGCAGGTTTTCAGGGTTTTGCTTATAATTCTAAAATTGTTTTTTCCTGTTTTTGTTGGTGTGACAATTTTGCCCAGCCCTGTGTATATAAAACCATCTAATTTAGTTGATTGTGGAGATTTGCATGTGTCCTGGACAAGACATAACAAAAATCTATACCTCTGGTGACCATGGTTTTTATTTTGACTGTAAATAATAAATTTATAAATTTATTTATAAAGGACAATTTCATATTTCATAGCATAAAAGCTGTTTTTTTAATCACTTGAATGGTAAGATTTAGTATTGTTGAGCTTAATAAAAATTTTATTCTCAAAAATACCTTTATATAAACTACTTCATATTGGTAAGACCAGATCTGTTTGATGCTTTAAGTTTATTAACACCAATCACCATGTTGAAATTTTAGAAGTCTATAGACCAAAAGCAAGAATTATCTTACAGTACTCTATAATGTGTTTCATAAAATCACTCATGTAATATTCATTCATTCATCATTCTTTCAACAACTTTCAATAATGCCAAGATCAATTCTTACTATAGGAAAATTTATATTTTGTATCATTTGCTGAATTAGTGAAGCACGCTTTGCAATATTTCCTGTCACCTTTGTTCATAGAACCTCAAAGATGTCATTTTGCTTAACTGTATGTATTCACTTTATAAAACGAAGGAATGAATGGACATTTAGGGAATCATTAATCTTCCGTATATGAGGGAAAGCCACACATAGTCTCAATAAATCAATGTCTTTGGAAGACACAAAAGCTTTCTGGTTTAATTCAAAATCCTTTATTTAAAATGCCAAATGTCTTTATATCATGCAGACGTGCTCCAGATGGCTAGGCACATGTTTCAATTAGGCTGAATTATAATTTTTTGAAGGGTTCTCTCACTCTGCTACATAGAGACTCTGCTATCCACAGCTACTGACTGTCTCTTGGGTGCTGCAGGTAACACTCCTTGGCTTTCTAAATCTCTAAAGACACCGTAGTAACATTAAGTCAGAACTTTAAAATGATATTGAACACCCGAGGGACCCATAATTTTTTAAAGTTCTATTAATTACTAATCAATTTTCTTGTATGCGATATTGGTATACCTCCCATGATTTTACTTCTCAGAAGACTACAGAAATAAGAAACACTTTGGGACTCTAGACTAATATTAATTCCACAGTTATAGAACTACAGTAAGAAAACTAAGAGGCCTTACTCAAATCAATGAAATCTGTAATATATCATATACTATTAAATACAAATCTCTAATATTAGCATAAATTCCTATATATCTACTGCCTCAGGTCACCTCATTTACTCTTAAAAAACACACCAACCCATACATTCTGTTCTAAGCAAAATATCCTTATTTTAGTTCCTTTGCAATATACTCTCCTAGGAATGGCTCATAGAGCCACTTCTTGTACTTGAACACCACACAGTTTTTTCATGTTGTCTTTTTCCCCCTCTGTATTTCTCAGAAACATTGCTTTTCCTAGGAAGAGTTAAACACTTGAAGTTTGATTTATACCAACAAAAATCTATTGTTTTCCTCTTCTTTCTAAATATATAATACATGTAAAAATAAAGTTATCCTGTGAGATGTAATTTCTGGGAATACAGTGAGGGGTTCTGAAGGCTAGATAGCTATGTAAAATACACTAATATGATCAATTAATCAATACACAGGGCAGAATACATTTTTATTTATTTCTACTTATATTTCATTATTTCACTAGCTACTACATATACTAGTACTTGTCATAGTTGGTCAACTATTACCAAAGTATCCCAGTATTTTTGAGTAGCCATCAAATTAGAAAAAGTAACTGTCCATTTGGGCTCCATGCATTGGTCCTGATGCTATTGCTACCACTGCTATTACTTTAAAGAAAGGACTACACATTTGCAAACATGTGATTAATCTCTTATTTATATAAAACCTAGCCTAGTAAAGAATGGTTTCTTGTAGTGAGGTCTGCGAGCCATTTGCATGAGAATCCTTGATGGACCTGCTAAAATGACAGGTTTCAAGGGCCTTCCTTGAATCTTCTGAAAAATAATCTGCATTTTAAATAAGCTTCAATACAAGGAATTCTCACATGTGTTAAGTTTTGAGAACTAATCAAACTATAATATGTCACCATATAAAAACTGAATATTTTTAAAAGTTTAAATTCTGCTTAAATTAAATATCTACAAAATAGGAACAATAAATGTTGTTTTCAAACATTCTCATATTTTGTGTGGGTCAGTGATATTTTAAAACATATTTTTTCCCGATTCATCATTTGGTTAAAATCCTGCTTTTTAAATTCAAACTATTTTTTATAACTCATCCTCAAAAGGACTTAAATTGATATCCTTAAAACTGTCTATGCTATTATACATAAAATTATACCAATGCTATATCATGCACAGTGAAAATAACAATTACTTCATTTAAAGTTCCCAAACTGACATCTTTATTGGAAACTTTAACCAGAATGTGCTATTGGTGGGCATGAGATTTGGAGTTAGGCCTGGGCCCCAATCTCAGCTCTATGCTTTGCTAATTGTATGACCCAAAGGGAGCAAATTTATCCTCCCTAAGCCAGAGTTTTCTCACCTGTAAAATAGCAATTTCATAGCATCATTTTGAGATTTGAATTATAAAGCATAAATAGCCATCTGTTCCTCATAAATAGATGCTATTGTGTTAGGGGTAATTGCTATTATTGTTTAAAAAGTATTTAAGAACCATGCTGTTATTGTTCAATAACTATTACCAGGGGTGGAAATAATATTGAAGACATCAATAAATCTATTTCCTGACCAATATGTACAAATACATCATCCAATGGAAACATGCATGGAGAGCAAGGGTAGCTTTCAGGGAGGAACGCACAGTGGGACTAAGACGCAGCCTCAGAGCAGGTGCACTAGCTTGTCTCTGGGATGAGCCCAAGGTGGGCATACATACATGATATCACTTAGCTACATAGTGATAGCTCATATCCAAGGTTCTGAAATGAATGAGACAAGACAGGAAGAGGTATTGTTTTACAGATGTTTTTTCAGAATATACACCAAGAAAATTATTTCACGTAAAATCATTAAAAATATGCAGATAGCCCAGTGGTTGAGCATCCATCTATTAACCAGGAGGTCACAGTTCAATTCCTGGTCAGGGCACATGCCCAGGTTTTGGATTCAATCCCTCATGTGGGGCTTGCAGAAAGCAGCTTATCAATGATTCTCTCTCATCGTTGATGTTTCCATCTCTCTCTCCCTCTTCCCTTCCTCTCTAAAATCAATAAAAATATTAAATAAATAAATAAATGAATAAATAAATAAAACAACCCCTTGGGAAGTACAAAACTTGAAGCTTGAGTGGGATAAATAATCTCAATGGTGTAAAACTGGTTACTATGACCAACTGGTAAAGTGACCATCATAGCAATCTTTTACATTTTCTGATAAATGAGTTATGTGATGTCCTATTAGACTATCTCCTGAAGGCATGAATCTGGAAAACGCAAATTTGCATTCCAACTACTAACACCAGGTCTAGCACATTGAATACTGGGATGAAAGCAGAGGCTATAAAGTCAATACAAAGGTAAGTAAATTGTTCACAATAAAAAATAAGAACAAGGTCCTAGTACTTATCTTTCCTCATTTAGAAGTTCTTGGTGACTGCCTAAGTGACAACCTGCAGAAACAAGATTTTAGCAAGGGGAACATACATATCTGGGCAAATGGCCATGGAAAAGATTAACAACATCTCTCTGCTCTACGTTCATCTTCTGTCTCAGAAGAAAACTGGAAATCCTAGGGAGGTTGAATTCTCTACTGGGAGACAGAAATCTCTCAAACGTTTTCTCATTGAAAGGCAGGTCTGAAAAGATGGGGTGTCATTTATGCAGCTCTCAGTGTTGTAGCCTTGCTATCTTGCCTGATCAAGGCACCATCTATGCCAATGAAAAAGGCAAGAGAAAAGTGAACTAATACTTTGCGTAAATTCACAATGTTGCCAATGACATTAAAGGTCTGTCTGTACTAAATGTTTCTAATATGATATTGAACTGAAATAAAGATCTTTTATTTTTTTATTTTGTTTTATTGCTTAAAGTATTACAAAGAGTATTACACATGTCTCCCCCCCCCCTTGACATTCCCCCGGCCTCCCCTACCCCCCCAGTGTCTTATGTCCATTGGTTATGCTTATATGCACGCATACAAGTCCTTCGGTTGATCTCTTACCCCCCCTCCCGCCCCCCAAACCCTCCCCAGCCTTCCCGCTGTAGTTTGACAGTCTGTTTGATGCTGCTCTGCTTCTGTATCTATTTTTGTTCATCAGTTTATAATGGTCTTTATTATCCATAAATGAGTGAGATCATGTGGTATTTTTCTTTCATTGACTGGCTTATTTCACTTAGCATAATGTTCAATGTTGAAGTCAATTTCTGACATACTTATTAACAAATACTCACCCTATCTTTCAATAAAGTTTTTCTTTTTATCATTTGCTCTAGATAAACTGCCTATATTTTAAATGACTTCAGTGTTTGATACTCTTATCAGGACATAGTCTACAAATTGCATAATACTTATCTGGCTTTGCATTATACTAAGATTCAAAATAGAATCCTGCAATTTAGTTAAATGATGTGCAAAAATTGGTATGTTGAAAATTGCATCCATTTCCCAGTCTTTGTTATGTCTTTTGGCTCACTAGTCACTGTCATTTAAAAATTATTTTTCTACCTGACACCGCATAATGAGGAAAATTACCACAGAGGCATTTTGTTAATGTGTTTCCTCAGTAATTTCTTTAAAATCAGGAAATAGAATTTGTAAGTGGTTTTGTTTCCCATCTACATGGTATTATTAGAAATGTCATCACAATTTCTGCATGAACAGTAGCTATTTACATGCCCGGTAACTGTTTACATTTTTTTAAATCATTGCCTTCTGGACCACACATGGAGTAACTGAATGCAGCATCAATAAAAGTAAACCAAACAGCCTTTTCAGAAAACGTGCAGTGCTATGCGTACCGAACATTTTCATCACGACACTTACTCAGTGGTTGGAATTCTCTCCCTGGAATAGATGAAGGCACTGCAGTTCAGAGAAGTTTAGCTTATGCTTGAAGGTCACACAGTGTGAAAGGGTAGAGCCAGGATTTGAACACAATTATTCTGACTTCAAAATTTCTGTTTATTTCAGTATTTATGCATTGCACAACTGCACTCAACATTATGAACACAGAGCTCCTTCAGAAAGTGAATACACATTAAATCCTATCATTGAGGTGGGAGAAAAATTGCATTTAGGATAAATTAAGTTTATGAAAATAAAATTTAAATTATAGTTTCACTTCTTCATATGTATACTCTGTGCATTATAACATATTATTGACTAATGTAATGCATTTACTTAGGCCATTTTTTTCCAAATAGTATTTGAAGTAGGAGGTAGAGACAAGCTAAGAAGTAAATATACAATGAGATTTGTTCAGTTTTAAATACATATAACTAACACTTCTCTCCTGGAAAATCCCCTCTACTAATACCAACACTGCCCAATAGCAACCCTGACCCACCCTCCACTCTCTAGTATCTATGACCAATTAATTTTTTTAAACAAAAATAAATTTTCTGAATGGTTGCTAAGCAACAAAAATTCTTCATCCAAGAGTAAACAGACCCATGCACAGACAGAAAAGTGCTGAGAAGAAAATACAATAATCGACAGCTCCATGTGCTACGGCCAACTGTGTTCAGTCTGACCCAAAATTTTGGTAATCCTGTACTGTCCCTCCCATCACAAACTACCTTGTCCTGTAAAGAAAAGCTCTACTCCCACTTCCTTCATTTTCCAGCAAATCAGGGGTCATGTGATGCTCTAACTCTGCCAGGTCCTGGACTTGAAGTACTAAGGATTCATTACTAACTCATAACTGGTTACAACCTCAATGAACAGATAACTTTTCCTATTTTGTTATGCAAAGTCATAAAATATTAAGATGGCTTGCATCACAGGCAGTTTTTCCCACTTAGTCATACTTGTGAATCAGGATTTTAATCTTTTTAGTAGAGAATGTACCATCTTTAAAAAAACAGACTATGAGTCAAATTTTGCTAGCAATTGAAGGACTGCCATGCCATTACTGGGGAGGGAAAATGCCACAATAAAAGCAATATAATCAATTTAAGTAACATTTAGGAACTCCAAATTACGTTTCTAAGAAATGGTCACAATCTAAGACACAGATTGCTAGATTTGAGTCAAATGTTTTAGCCAATTGCCCTAAATTAACCAATTTTGCCTCTAAAAAAATTCAAGTAAGGTCTCCTCATGGATTAAGCTAAAATTTTACTGAAAACCCCCTATAGTCTGGTTTCCCTGTGATGTGCTGCAGATATGCTAATGTGAAAACCTCAACAGGATTGTTCTTTGTGTGGTTATAAAATATTAACCCACCACATAAAATAAAACCAAGCGTGAGCACTTTACCATGGGGAGTCTCTTTTGATCCATAAATAAATTATTTGCTAGAATTGCAGTTTTACAATTTGTCATAAACCCACACTGAAAGACAAAGATGTCACAAGAAAAAGATGTTAAAAATCTGTCATTATACTAGTGAGGGTACCATGAAAGAATCATCACTTAAGAATACATCTCTTTTTGAGCATCTGTGAGACAAATTCCTCTTAGGTCCCTTGGGTTTAGAAAATCTGTATTTTTTTCATTAACTCACTTATGCATGGATGTGTTTGTTTAGTCTTAGGACACCATGACTTACATACCTGCTCTGACTTTCTCTGTTTGATTGGTCTTTAGAAAGCCAAATATAGAACTCCGAGGGCTGCTTAAGCCATACATTTATGTACACCAATATTATATATCCAGGAATATTTTATAGCTACACTTATTTTTACTTCCTAGAGATTCATTTAACTATTTTATCCTTTCAAGGTATATATACTCTTGTAACCTGTTTCACAACCACTGTAGAATGAAATGGATGTATATATAATATCAATGGTAAGCATTTCGACTAAAGAACAAAGTGTTACAGACTATAGAACACTATAGCAAGCCCATCCCCTTTGCATATTTGGTTATTATGAAATTTCAGAAAGTAATAAAAACTTTTTGGGAAAGGTTTTAATTATGAACTATAAAGCTCTCACTGAAGAAGTTACCGGAATTTATGTGTTTTGTAAAAAACAGAGTCCTTTGGAAGAAAACATAGTTTTACCTTAATTTCACTAAGCCAATTTGAATTCAATTATAAGAAGTGCATTAAGTAGTGAATAATACAAAAAAATATTTTCAAAATAGGTTCACGGGTAAACACACAACTTCGAGGGAGTCAATATTACATTATTATCAGTGGAAACTGAGAGACAACATTCCCCATGTAAATCAGAGGTAAGGTTTCAACATTAAACACCTGAAAATCCTAATATTTGAATTTGTTTATTTCGTAAGCAACTAAGCTTTCAACAAAGTAGTTTCTGGATTCATAAGTTACTTTCCTTAAGGAACTATAAGTATTATTGAATTATCTCAACAATAAAATGGTGCAAAATGATGGGTAAATAGCATCAACTTAATCACAGAATGGGCATGGGGTTTAATGTCAAGTATGCTGACCCAGAAACACTTGGATGTTGGTCTAGATGTGTGATCACACATAAATCATGAAATTCTCTGATGCCTTTTTCTTAAAAGGAAGAGAAAAACATCCAACTTACCTCCTTACAGATTCAGGGAAATGAAGAAGAAGGAGGAGGAGGAGGGAATGGAGGAAGAGGAGGTAGAGGAGGAGGAGATGATGAGGATGAGAGGAAGAAGGGGAAGAGGAGGAGGAGATGATGAGGAAGATGAGAGGAAGAAGAAGAGGAGGAGGAGCAAATGAGGAGGAGGAGGAGAGGAAGAAGGGGAGGAGGAGGAATAGATGATGAGGATGAGAGGAAGGGGAGGAGGACGAGGAGGAAGGGGAGGAGGAGGAGGAGATGATGAGGATGAGAGGAGGAGGAGGAGGAGGAGGAGGAGGGGGGGGAGTTCTAAAATACTTTGGAAATAGAAATAGTTCTATGCATGTCTGAACTTTGGAGAAAACAGAAGGAAACTAACAAACTTCACTGAGTACCTTTTCTTTCTTTTTTCCCCTCTCAATTAGTTATGAAATTGGTACGTCATTCCCATTTTACAGACAAGGAGACTGAGATTCTGCAAATAGCTGCAATATGTTTGAATCAAGCTTCTTCCAAACCAAAAGCATACACTCTTTCAACTGAACTTTAGTCAGGATGAATTTTTAAGCAATATTTTCTTTGCTGCATTTTATTAATCAAGTTTACTACTATTATTGATGTTAAATGTTGAGCCAAGATAGTAAATTTGAAAAAAGAAATGACAGTACTTCAATTTATCAATCTTGAAAGTAGTAATTTTTTAAGTGTCTATGTTTTCTCCTTTTTGCTAAAGAGAAACATGGTTTACAAGAGGTTGAGATTTGCTCTCTAAAGCAAAATTAGGTAGGCTCTAACAAAATAAGACAGGGTCATGGTGTAACATGCATTATTATATACACTCTGAATGTTCTACTTTACCAAGATAGCTGTATAGTAAGCATTAGCGACAACACTGAAGATTTCTGGAGACTGGATTACAAGGCTGCTCAAGCCAGTGTAGGCACGCAGCCACCGTCATTTTATCCAGGAAAACCAGTCTTTGCCACTTAACTAGCTTCACGAATTTCAGAAGAAGCTCCACAGCTTGCCTTGAGAAATGACAAATGACTCTTTTCCTTCAGTATGTATCACTGCCTGAGCTCCTGGCCCCTCGGCAGCATATCGGCAGCGTGTTCAACGGTGACTCCTTAGCTTATCAAACATAAGTTTACTGAGTGTGGGCCCTGAGCCAGCCCTATTGTAGGTGCTGGGAATACAGCAGTAATAAACAGATGGAAACCTCTCCCCTCATGAAACATATATTTCAGAGGGAAGATGGACCATAAACAAAATAAAGGAGTAACACTTGTGTTATGTTGGGTGATGATAGAGAGTAAAGAGAAGCAAAAAGAAAGAGAAAAAGGACGATTGAGGGAGGGGCTTTGCAAGGTGACTTTGAGGAAAGGTGAGGGAAGCAGGAAGGGGGCAGACCAGACCAAGAGCACAGCCAGCATGGACACCTGAGGCAGGAGCCCTCCCTGGGTTATGATCAGGTAAGGGACAGCCAGGAGGAAAGGAAAGTAACTGACAAGAGAGGTCACGGTGGGCCTTACAGGTCAATGTAAAGATCTGGCTTTTACCATGAGAGAAATGGAAAGCCATGGGCAAATGAGTGAAATAATCTGACTCTAGCTGCTGCACTAGATGGAAGGGGTCAGGACAGAAGCAGGGAAGTCACTTCATTCATTCATTCATGCATACAATCGATCATTCAACAAAAATTTATTCTCTGCCTACTATGTTCCAAGTAATCTTCTAGGCTCTTGAGGTACATCAGTGAACAAGGCAGATAAATCTACCTGCCCTGGTGAATTCCATTCTAGTGGGAGGAAGACAGAAAACATAATCAGAATTATAGATCGGTAAATTATATTATACATACTAATATATAATGTGTGTCTATTATTTAAAGTGATGAGATTGGTTGAGCTCCTCGGTGGAATAGTGTAAATAAGAAAGAGAAGAATTTCAAAAACTGATTTCCTGGGCATTCCAGCGTTTAAAATTTGGGGAGATGAGAACCTAAAGGAGGCCGGTAAACATTACCCTGGAGGAATATGAAAAACTGAAACAGGGAAATAGAGATTGGGCAGGATGAGGGCATAAGTACAGTAATAAGTTAGTAAAAGAAGAGTGAGTCTCACTTAGAATATGAAATATAAATAAACACTTGAAGCACAAGAGGAAATTATCCCAATAGATGTCTGAAGGAAAATGTTTTATGCTAGGGAAAAGCCAGGAACAAGAGCTCTGAGGCAGATGGGTGCCTAGAAAGTTCTGGAAAAAGTAAGAGGCCAGTGTGGGTAAAGCCAATAAACAAAAAAAGGAGAACAGTAGGAAAGGATGTTAGAATCAATATGAAGATGTCTTCAATAATCTGAGGGAAAGATGATGGTGTCTTAGACCAAGGCAGTAACAGTGGAAATGATGAGAAATTGTCATTTTCTGGATATATTTTTAATAAAGAGCCAAGATTCACTGACAGATTGTACAAAGGTGTGAAAGTGAGGAATCAAAGAGGACTCCAAGTTTTTTGGCCTGTGCAATTTGGAGACTGGGATTGCCATCAAGTGAGAAGGAGATGGCTGAGGTGGGGGAGGTTTTTATTGGGGAAGATATCAGAAGCTCAGATTTTGGAATGTTAATGCAAAACATCTATGAAGAAGCTAATTAAACATAATGAGTAAGTGGTTAGTTATAAGAATATGGAATACAGGAGAGATAGATGGGCCAGAGACAAAATTTTAGTCATCAGTATATATGTTGTTTAAAACCATGAGATTGATTGAGATCCTACAGGAAATAAGTATAGGTTAAAAAAAGAGTTTCAAGAATTGATTCCAGGAACAGTCCAACATTTCGAATTTGAGAAGATGTAGAGAATCTGGTAAAGAAGACTGAGAAGAAATTGGTCCAAGAAATAAGATAAAAATCCTGAGTATGATGACGTGAAAGCATTACAGAGTATGATGACTTAGAAGTGTGTGTCCATGGGCACTAAGAACTGACCCTGGATGTAGAAACTTGGCTGTCAGGGTGATCTTGACAAGAGCCATTTCGTTGAAGCTACAGAAACCAAGCCTGATGGGGGTGGAGTTAAGAGATAATGAGAAGAAAGAAGGCAGGAATAGGCAACTCTTTCAAGAAATTTTGCTGAAAAGGGAAGAAAATAAATGAGGCAGTAATTAGAAGACTGGAAATATATTTCTTCTTCAAGTTTAAGAAATTAAAGTGAAGAACTGACTGATTATAGATCTACTTGTTTAAGCCTAACCTAACTAAAGGTTCGGGAAGCCACCCACTGCCGATACTATCATGAGAGAGCACCAAGGAATGCGGAAGGCCGATGGACCTTGGGTGTTAGCAGGGCTAACACCGAGCACCATTGTTCCTTTTGAGATAGCGGTGGCTCGACACAATTTCCTGACCTGATAGCCTCAACTGTTTAGTGGACCTTACTGATCTTTACTGATCTTTATTGACCATAGAGACGGTCTGTCTGCTACCTGTTTGCTGTGCTTTACTGAGGGCAAGATGTGTATTTAAAACTGAATAAAAAGCGGAGAAGGCCAGGTTTCAGTGAGCCTCTCCAAGAGAGAGGTCTCCACCTGGCCCCCCATGCCTTCTAAATTCATATTTCTTGTATAGCATTTTCATTTGTGCATCGGCCCCTCCTTCAGATCCTGAACGAAGGTCGAGGCATAAAGGCTGATAGGGACCTAAAATAATCCTACCACTGGGTCATTATCTAAATTTTACTTGACACTATATTACTTTAGTCACCATTATGAAGGAACATAGAAATACAAAATCAACATTTTACACAGTAAAAATTGTATGCCTGTGAGAGTACAGAAAATATCAACCATCCTTATCACATGTAGTGTTACTCAGTGCTGTGTTGGGATCAAATGTACATAGTCTAAAGACAAACTACTGGGTTCATATCCTGCGTCCTCCCTAAACCAGCTCCACAAACTTAACCTCCATTAGTCTCAATATTCTCATTTGTCAAAGGATGTGAGGTCATATGTCATCCAGGATTATTGTGAAGGCAAGTCAATGCCAGCTGCTTACCAGTGTTTGACATAATGTAAGTACTTTAAATATGTCAGAATCCATAAATGATAAAAAAAAACATTTCAGAAAAATGTCAAATAATCTGAAAGAAATGATTAGTAACAATTAGATTGATTCCCAACTGCCAGTCGTCAAGTGTGGCTTGTAAATGTCTTTCAACATTTCTTCAATATCTATAGAGTTAGTTTTTGCTCCCTGATTGTTTCTTAAATGCATGTCTGGAAACTAAAGAAGCTGTATCCCTAGAGCCAAATCTTGATTAATACATATAAAGTATCTTCAAATTAGGTTATATTTCATGTTCATAACTTTTTCTCAAAATATTAACACCAGGGATAATCCAGCAGTCTTTGTATAATGGTTGCACACATGTTAATATATGATATTATATATCAATAGTATATATTAACATAATATAGTACATGTATTTTATAAAGGATATTTGTCTAATAGGATTTTTTTTCACTTGTCTGAATTCCTCATACTCTCTGCTCCTTATTTAATGTGCAACTGCAATTGGTCTCTGTTGTCACAGATTACTTGAAGCCTGAAAGTACTAGAAAATATTGAACATATTCTGTATTTAGGACACTTTAAGGAACTTTTTAATTCATCTTGGCCCATATAATTTGCCAATTATTCTTTTCTTATTTCCACTCACAAGCTTTAATTCAGAATACTTTCAGGGTATCATAAAGAGCTGAGCCCTAGATTTATTAATTCTTGGAACAGAAGATTCACCTCAGGGCCTGTGGAATTCTTTATAGTCGCTAACTCAACAGTCCTCACTACTAATGAGGTCCGCGGGCAGTTTTTCACTGTAATGATGACAAAGTGCAAGATGCAGACAATGAGATGAAAAATTGATTCCACAAAATGCTAAGTACATAAATATTTTCAAAACTAGTTGCCTCAACATTTAATGGAATAATATAGGATTAAAATGATTAGGGCTTTAACAAAGGCAAAAAAACAAACCAATAACTTCATCGGAAGATAAATTATGTCTATGAAATCAATTACCAAACTGAGAGACCAAATCAAACATCCTGAGCCATTTACAAAGTATGCAGCATGAGCTTAATTGGCTGTCAATATTCCTGTTTGTAGTATCCACTTGTACATGTCTTGAAAACTCATAGAGCCCTTTGAGTCCTTTTAAGTATTTTGTTTAATGAATTTAAAAACATACCAATAGGAAGAAAATATCAGAAATAATCACAGGTTATTTTTTAAAAGTTCTATTCTGGAGATCGAGAAGGGAAGCAATAAAATGTTTTCTCCTTTTAATATAATCTCCACACTCCATCCACTCCAACTTCACCATTATTTCTTAAAAGAGTAAGGTTTATCATCTGCAAATCCAAAATTGCATTCTCCCCCTTCATAAATTACAGCTTCCAAATTTCACAGCATCGTGGAGAAGGAGAGGCTGGCAAACCTGTGCTCTTCATCTGCTTCTCGTTCCCCGCTTCATGGTCTCACCCTCTTCCCTGCTCCAGAACCACACCCAGAGCCACTCTGCCATGGGGATGGTCACTGCCACCACTAACTGACCCATAAACGTGTACAGCATCTGCCAATGGCCCTGACTGAGGCAGGCAACACTCATGTGTTCCTTAGTTCAGACAATACATAATACTACTTGTCAAAGACTTTTCAACAGCCAACAAGGCTGTGCAAACAAGATTGGTAAAAGCATACATATATGCTCATATCAACATACTGAAGAGTCCTGCTTGTAATAAAACCACAGATGGCCCTGGGTTTTTTTAATAGTAGCTGGGAGTACAAATAATGGACTTATATAAGTCTGAGCATTGTTTTCCTTTCTATCTATCCAAACTTAAGCAAGTAATTTTTTAATTCCATTAAATTTATTATCTATATATATATAAAAAGCCAGTGACCAGAACGCCATAATGACCGGAACAACTGGTCTCTATGACGCCCACTGCGGCCAGCGAACTGACCTGATTGGGGGTGGGACCGGCCCACCAACCTCCTACGGCCCCTCCACCCAGCCAGCC
>NW_005871049.1:4569102-4580749 GCF_000147115.1 Myotis lucifugus | reverse complement strand
CATGGCCCCTCCCCCAGCCGCTGACCCCCAATCAGCCCCCCCCACCCATTTGGGGGCAGGGATGGCTGACCCACCGCCACAGTCCCTCCCCATGGCCAGCACCACCCCCAAATGGCCCCCCCACCCCAATCTGCGGTGGGGCCCACCGGCCAATCGCCACGGCCTCTCCCCCCTGGATGGCCTGGCCCCGATTGGGCCCCGATCGGGGCCAGGCCGGACAGCCAACCTCCCGCCGTCTCCTCCTCCCAACAGGCCCGGACGCCACCCATGCATGAATCTGTGCACTGGGCCTTTAGCTGGTTAATGAAATTATATAGGTTTCAAGTGTACATTTCTATAATACATCATCTGTATATTGATTGCATTGTGTGCCCACCACCCAAAGTCAAATCTTCTTCTGTCACTATATATTTGACCCCCCTGTAGCCTTTAACTTTTCTGAGACTGTTTCCACAGCTATGAAGTGGGAATGATTATTACTAGTGTTGTCATGAGGCTCAAATGATAAAACCCCTATAAAAGCATTTAGCAATACTCGATACATTTTATTATTTTATTATTATTTTTTTATTATTATCATATTAGTATATATTCAGTTCTGTTGCTTATATTTTGCCTGTGATGGATGATACACAAGATACACAGACATTTAATCTAAGATGCACTAACTCTGATTCTAAACCCTCCGGGAGAAAATCATTTCCAAATTTGGGAGTCAGCACTGATCTCCCAAAAGTCTCCATCACTTCTCTTAGAAATCTTGATGTTTTCATCGTGAAAATAAGTTATGATCCTATTGTTAAAACTCATTTCTGATCTTTAATGAATTCTGTTCCACTCACACTAGAATATTTCTACTAGTGTGGTTTTTATTTGTTTTTTACTGAATTGCAATGCACTGTATGACATGGGCTCCATCCTAGAGTGCCATTAAAGAGAACTGGGGAATCGAAACTGTCCTCATCATAATGAAAAACACTGCCTGTCTTGTTCACTGTGCTGACACTTACACCAGAGGTGCAAACGCCGTGGTGGGTAAGACTGTTGCCTGAGCACAAATCAAAACAGCAGTTCCCAAGTACCCAGCAATAATTGTATTCTGCACTGCTAGGCACTCACAGTAAAAATGATGTGCCAGTTCCACTTAAATACTGGAGAAAACTCCTTGAAAAAAAATAGTAAAATTATGAATTTTATTAACGCCGGACCCTTAAATCTCTAGGTCTTTTCACTATTCTTGTGACAAACACTGAAATGTGCACAGAGAACCAGTGATCTGTCCCTAAGCACTGCCGCTGTCTCACAGCAAAGCAAATGGGCAGCTGTTTGAGTTGCGAGCTGAACTAGCTGCTTTATTTATGGAATGTGATTTTTACTTGAAAGGACAACAGACAGAGAAACTATGTTTTTTTAGACTTAGTATCTGGCCAACAGTTTTTTTTTTTTTTTTTGCTGGGTTTGTTTGAAAATGAACAAAGGGAACCTGGCACTTCAAGGAAAGCAACTAACAATATATGTTACTAATGATAAAACTTGCACTGTCAAGTGAAAATTCAAATTCCGGAAACCTTCTAACCATCACTCTGAGGTTGAGAGCCAATACACTTAAAGACACTTATGTTAATATCCTTATCACATATACCAATATTTTCCAAATAACCAATGCCTGATATTTCCAAGTTATGCATAGGTAAATGTCCATTCAGAATACAAGTAGATCGACATATTTTTTTGTAACAAATCATGAATAATTCACTGACAGGGTTTCAGACTCCACATTGCAAGTAAGTTTTTAAAAAAAACGTCACTTGTAGAGTTCTGGTGTGTATCAAATAAAGTTGACAGTTCTCTAAAAAAGATATCAAAGTATCTCTCCCTTATCCAACTGCATATCTCTGATTCAGGATTGGTTCTTTTCACATGCTTCAACCAAAACAACATTTTTTGCAATAGGCTGAAGGAGATTTGAGAATCTAGCTGTCTTCTCTTAAGCCAGATATTAAAGAGATCTATGAAAATGTAAAATAATGTCTCTTTTTTCATTATTCTTCATTTTGGCAAAATACAGTTTTATTTAATACAATAAAATTAAAAAGTTATAGGTTTAATGTGATTTTTACATGAATTAATACTTTAACTTTTTCTCAATTTTAATGTCCTAATGGTAACTATCAATAAATAAGACATACCTAAGCAAATGCTCTTTTTGGGATCCTTGGGGTCCTGAGACCAACAAATTTGAGAACTGGGACCTGGACACAGACAATATTTCCTTCCATTAAACCCTAAGTTCCATGTGAGATCACCCGCTTAAGTTCCTCTTTTCCTTTCTGAGTTTTCTGACAATTCTCAATTCACTTGTAGAACAGAGATAATTGGTGTGCCCTGGTCCTTAGTGCAGTTACTGATCAAGATCAAATTTATTGACTTCCTCCATTCCCCCAGCTTATCTCGGTTAATTTATTTCTGAGGCACAAGAACACACGTTCTGGATTCAGTTCTTCTACCATCTCATTCAGCAAACATGTGCGGAGCACCTACTATACACCAGGCATCAGACTAGGCTCTGAGATCAAAACGGTCAATGAAACTAAGCTTCTGACCTCGAAGAGGTCCAACCCAGCCCCTCAGCTGCATATTCCCTTGCAACACATATTAAAGGAGAAATGCTTATTGATGTACTACACATCTCCATTGTTTGTTGAACCTAGAAAAATGATTGAAAATTTATATGAGCTATTTTAACCTCCTCTAGACTCTTCTGAGAATGTAAAGGCACAAAATAAAAAGATAATAAACCTTATGTCGGCAATCCAAAGTCATCCTTCAGAGACACTCCTATTCAGGCCAAAATGTTAGCTATGCAAGTAGGATAAATGAAGGCACACAACTGGACAGATCTTTGGAATGAGCAAAATCAGAGCCACAGTCCCCATCCCTGCTCCACACGCATCAGAGCTGGACAAAGAATGCAGATGAAATCATTTCTCTTTTACCCACTGACCCTCTGCTTGCCCATGGAATGTGGTCAGCCATGACTCTAGCCAGAAACCTGAGTAAGCAACCCAGATGCCTATCAGTGTACATGAGTAAATGTTTTAAAATTCATTGGAATGAAGTTTGCACTTGGAAACAAACAACTGAAAAATCACCTCTGACAACCAGAAGTAATTTATAACTTCTCTTTGCAGAATCATGGTAAATTAATTGTTTCAGCAGAAGGAAAAAGTATTTTGTTGCATATACTTAAAAGATACAACCAATAATAATATGAAATTCTAGCTCCCAACTACTGCTTTCAATATTCTTTGGGGAAGCACATTTGCTTTTAATTTTAGGAGTGGTTGGACCTTGGGAACTCAAACTTGGTTTACAATTTCAGCACTTTCGTTCACAGAAGACACCCTGACAAACAATTTTTCTTCTTATAAAACAATCAGCGTAAGGACTTCTCCTAGATTTTTTAATAAATAGGGTACAGTAAATATGAATAACTTTTCATATAGGTGTTACTGAGGTTTAAAAAAGCAACAAACATATTATTCCCTATTACTAACAAAATGATTTCTAATTATTTTTTAATCTGCAGACCTATTACAGAGACAGCACTACTTAATAAATTTAATCTAAAACAATCTTTATATATCCAATGAGTAAATAATAAGGCAAACCTTCTAATGATAACAATGGACATTTATTCTCATTCTCCATATTCTCTAATAAGTGTAATATACTGAACCAACAAACAACAACCAATAGTATCATTTGTCTTATAGTTTAACAAGTTCATCTAAAGTCTATCTTTAATAACTATTTCAGTCTTCAAACTAATGCAATCTCTTCATCTAGTAGTGATTCCAGAGAAGGAAGGAAGAGACAGGGAGAGGGTTTAGGGGAGGAATATACCAAATCAAAATAAAATTACATAAATCAAGGCCCGAGTCAAATCAAATAGCTCAACATATAAGACCTATGTTAAGATCTTTAAAAAACTAATTAGGTAAAAAAGGACATTTGGGTTAGAAGTCCCTTCAGGGCTATGTGTAAAAGAAAAAAAAAACTGAATTCCACTTAGGATTATATCTCTGAGAATTATATCTCTATTAAGAAATATACCTCTAATTATATCTCTCATATCCTCTAGGCCATGAATTTGCTGCTCCACCCACTGAACAGACATAGCTACCTATTATGAAAAAAAAAATCACACAGGATTCAAAAAGACGATAATAATAAATGAGCATTTTAAATGAAGAAAACCCCTCACCTTCCCCAAATAGAAAAGAAAGCAAGAAAACAAATACATGAGCCTCAATCTCACAAGCATGTTATGTCTGGTTTACGGCCAAATATCACAAACCACATTTGATATTTTGTGTTTTTGGCTGAGTGGCATCAGAATGACTTTGAGGGGAGTAAGGAGGGACAGAAAGAACTTAGAAAATGGCAAACAAGAGCTTTCCAGAGCACAGCTATATCATTTCTGGTAGATATCAAGACAACATTGGCAGTAGTTCAATTTAAAAAAACAAATCAATGATACATGGAGGTAGTATCCTAAAATATAACCCAGGGGAGGCCAAGCTTGGAATTCTCTTGGCTTATACTGTGAAACTAACTTCTCACCTGTCAGCAGACAGAACAATGTGTACCTAAACCAGGGTATTGAACAACACAGTCTTATCTCAAGAAACAGCCTCTAATCTCTGATCATTCACAGCACATTACATGTTTTAGGTTAAGAAGGTAAAGAAAGGATTGCCCTAAGTCAAAAGACAGTGCCTAAAATGTGAAGGCAGACGAAATCAGGAATCTCCTTGAACTTGGCTTGGCACATTGAAATTAGTCACTGTCTATAAAGAAACTGCTAAGGCTGCTGAGGATGTGAAAGTTAATACTGCCCTCCATGGCCACGCCCCCTAGACAGCTAGGCTGTAATGCTGATTTCTACCAAAGTTCTTAATTTTGGAACAGAAAATTCTTAAGTCTGAAATTACCCATTCTCTAGTAGGCTTCCTTACTGAGAGGTGTTTAGTTTAGTGCTGGGATTCAGCTTATGTAATTGGATGTGGGATGGTTGTTGTTTTTTGTTTTGTTTTGTTTGGGGTGGGGGGCACTTCAGAAATGGCTAAAACTTTCTCCCTAGCCTATACATATACATATGACTTCTATGAGGTGAACTATAAAGTAAAAACTGTTCATTGTTTAGTTTTGACCAGGATTAAAGCTAGATTTTATTTAATTCTTGTTAGTCTTTGTGCCAGAACATTTTTATATACTCCTGTCAGTAAAACCAATTATCAACAATACAGGTAAATAATTATGGAAAGTCATATAAAGAAGACTGATCTTTCTGGAAAGCATAGCAACAAATAAGTCAGAAAGGATGACAAAATCATTACCTCTGCTCTCTGTGTTCTGGGAAAAGCAGTTGATTTTTCTATGGCATAAACCTCCACCAGGTAAAGGCAAGCTCCTTGCTCCCGGTCCAGAATGGCTGCTGTCTGAATCATGCCAGTTTGTCGTCCAATAGTAAAGAGACGCCCAACGGTTTTTTCTTCACAACGAACTGAAACAATATAATACTCCACTGGGGCTTCCGATCCTCTAGGGCTAGCTGCTTCTATTGATATTACATTGGTACCAATGGGTTCCCCTTCCTTCAAAATAGTTATATATTTGGGTTGAGTAAAAACAGGTCCATCGAGGCCCTGAAGAATGACGGTCAATTCAGTGGTGGATTTCCTCCTTTCCGGGCCAAGGTCTGTCGCTGAAACGATGAGATTATAGATCAGTTGTGAAGGCACCAGCGCGGAGGCCACTCTCAAGTCTCCACTGAAACGGTCCACCACGAAGGTGTCTGTGTCCCCATTGATGATCTCGTACTCCACCTCTCCATTGGCACCTTCATCCGGGTCAGCAGCCATGACTGTTGTCAGCACAGAACCAATCACAGCCGAAGGGTCTGCAGCAAGGGCGTTTTGTGATATGAACACTGGAACGTTGTCATTGAGGTCTGTAACCAAAATGGTCACATTTTTCAGAGCATACCTTCTAGTTTCTATAGGCACAGCTTGATCGTTGGCTTTTACGGTTAACTCGAAGAGATTAGCAAATTCCCGATCTATTTCAGCGTTGGTATATATAGTGCCTTTGACTTCATCTATGCCAAAGTGGTTGCCCCTTGGCATCTGTTGGATGATCGTGTAGGCTAGCTGCCCATTAATGTCTGCATCAGGGTCATGGGCAGTCACTGAAATGACAGACGTACCAATGGGAATGTTCTCAACAATAGACTTGAAAATATCCCCAGGAGGAAAGCTAGGAGGGTTGTCATTGAAATCCCTCACCTGGATAACCACTGACATTGTAGATGAACGAGGAGGCCTTCCTTGGTCTTTTGCTGTTATATTTAATTTGTACAAAGACTGTGTTTCAAAGTCCAATTTCTTGGCAAGAAAAATACTCCCAGTGTTTGGGCTAATGCTGAAAGTTCCATGGTTGTTAGTCCCAGTAATGCTGTAGTGCAAATCAGCATTGTCACCGGAATCTGAGTCCGTGGCAGTAACGGAGGACACGAGTTCACCAATTCTCATGTTTTCCAAAACATCAACAAAGAGTGTTGATTTGGGGAAAGAGGGGGTATTGTCATTTTCATCTAAAATATCAATATTTAAGGTACAGGTTGAATTGAGGGAGACTGCCCCTGAATCCACTGCTTGAATTACAAGGGAATAGGCAGGTGTGGCTTCATAGTCTAATTTGCCAATTAGTGTCACCTGGCCAGAGGTACTATCTATAGCAAACTGTCTTTCTTCATTTCCTTTTATTACAGAATAATGAATAAGTCCATTATTACCTTCATCAACATCTGAGGCAGATACTCGTAAAACCTGTGTCAGGTTGGCTGCAGACTCTGATATTGTAGCTTGATAAAAGTCTTTTACAAATTTGGGAGCGTTATCGTTTATATCCTTCATGTAAACATGGACAGTGGCCTGATCCTTGAGAGGCTGTGGGAGCCCCTGGTCTGTTGCAATGACTGTAAAGCTAAACACTGCAGTCCCCCTGCGTCTCATAAGAGACTCCCTGTCAAACTGATGAGTATTTGTAATTTCTCCACTAAGAGCATGCAACTCGAAATCTGGCTGCACCATTTCAAATGAATACCTTACTTCTCCATTTGGCCCAAAGTCTTTATCTACAGCACTTACTTTGCCCACAAATGACCCAGCTTTCTGCTCCTCTTCAAAATAAAATGAGTAATTGGTACTGTTAAAAAGAGGTCTGTTATCATTTACATCTTCTAAAATTACAGTAACATTCACAGTAGCACTAAGGGGTTCCACAGCTCTGTCAGAAGCAACAACCAGTAAAACATATCTGTCTTGAAGTTCACGGTCCAGTTCACTTTTTATATACAATTGACCATCTGGGAATATGCCAAAAGCATCCCCTATATTTCCTTCAGCAATGCTGTATGCAATTTCACCATTGGCTCCTGAATCCTTATCAAAAGCTTGCACTTTAAAGAATCGAGAATTCACAGGTTCTGACTCAGAAAGGGTGACCTCATAGGAGAGCTGGTCAAATACTGGTGGGTTGTCATTTACGTCATGGACATAAACCGTTAAGATGACACTCGAGGAGAGCTGTGGAACACCCATATCAGATGCCAAGATCTCTAACTGGTAGGAACCAGCATGGACATCCAGGGGCCCTAGCAGACTAACATGACCATCCTTCTCATTGATAGTAAAGAGATTCTTGGGGTTCTGCTTCAGGCTATAGAGCACCATGCCGTTAACACCTTCGTCAGGGTCCACAGCTTTGGCTTGGAAAATGCTGTGACCAGCCTGCCAATTCTCCACCACATTCACACTCTCTACTGCCTGAAGGAAATGGGGAGAGTTGTCATTCAAATCCTTCACTGTTATGTTAACCATAGTGTCTCCAGTCACTGTGCCCCCGCTGGCCACTACTTTCAGCTGATAAAAGGACTGCTCTTCTCTGTCAATCACACTCCCTGTGGTAAGCTGCCCAGTGACCTGGTTGATAGCAAACATACCTTTCTGATCCCCAGTAGTAATGAGATAACTGATGTTGGCATTGAGATCCATGGTGGAAGCAGACACACTGCCCACATGATATCCCAGAGCCACATTCTCAAAGACCACGAAGCTGTAGGCAGCCTGACTGAATACAGGTGGGTTGTCTTGAGTGTCCAATACAGTGATGGTTACTACTGCCTGGTTGGGAGACTGCAAATTGCCACCATCAGTAGCCACTACTTGGAGTTGGTAAGCTGTTTTTTCTTCTCTGTCTAGGGCCATTCTTGTCGAAATAACCCCACTCTGAGCATTGATCTGAAACCGAGACCTGTCCCCAGCGGATATGCTATATTTGATAGTTCCGTTGAGACCCAAGTCAGGATCAGTGGCAGACACTGTGGTGATGTAGCTACCTCCGGGCTCATTCTCCTGAATATGAGCAAAGTACTGGACTGGGTAGAACACGGGACTGTTGTCATTCATATCCAGGAGACTCACATTTATGCGAGCCACTGAGGACTGGGGAGGGGAGCCCAGATCTGTGGCCAAAACCAACAGGGAGTAGAAAGATTGCTCCTCTCTGTCCAAGGAGGAGATAGTACTCAACCTCCCAGACACAGGATCCAGACGGAAAGACCTCTGGTCAGTCTCAGCCTCTTGTAAGGAGAAACGCACCGTCCCATTGTCACCCAGGTCCCCATCAGTTGCCCTGAGCACCAGCAGTTCTGTCCCTGTTGGGGCGTTCTCAACCACAGACACATCATACCCTTGTGGCTGGCTAAATACTGGCTTTTCATCATTCACATCCAGGAGAGTTACTACAAGCTGGGCGTAGGAGACCTTGGGGTGAACGCCCTGGTCCCGAGCACTAATATTCAGTACAATTTGGGAAGCAACTTCACGGTCCAAGCCCCCAGCAGCCCCGGTGGTCACCAGGCCGCTATGTTCACTGATATGGAACCAACCTAGTCCATTGCCAGAGACAATGCTGTAACGCAAATTGGCATTGAGACCAGAGTCGCCATCCGTGGCAGACACTCCACTCACGTAGCTTCCCGGAGGCGCCTCCTCGCTCAGGTTCACTCTGTACACTTGCTGTGCAAAGACTGGAGGGTGGTCATTGATGTCATTGACAAAAATCACCAGGCTGGCCACGGAAGAGCGCGCCCGGACCGCGGCGGCAGGGGGCGCCCCGTAGTTATCCGAGACAGACACGGTTAGGTTGTAAGAAGGAATGCGCTCGCGGTCCAGGGCGCTGGCCACTTTGATGAGGCTCAGGTTCGGCACTTTGCTGCTCTGCACCTCAAAGTGGCGCTGCTCGTTGCCGGCGAGAATTTGCACCGATATGTTCCCGTTGGCCGCGGGGGAGTCCGCGTCCGTCACGGTGAGCAGAGCCACCACAGTGCCCACCTGAGCGTTCTCGTCCACCGAGGCGTAGCGCGAGGTGGCGGGGAAGTAGCGGAATTTCACCACCGGGTCATTGTCGTTGACGTCCAGGAGCTGAATGAGCGCCTCGGCGCGCCCGGTGAGGGAAGGCACGCCCCGGTCCAGCGCCTGCACCGTCAAGGAGTACTGGCGCCGGGCCTCGAAGTCCAGGGGCTCCCTCACCGTGATGAGCCCCGTTTCGGGGTCAATCTGGAAGGGGGTCCCCTCGTCCTGCAGCCGATAGCGGATGTCCGCGTTGGTGCCCTCGTCCGCGTCCGCCGCCGCCACCTGGAGGACGCTGGAGCCCACGGCTGCGTCCTCGGGCACCCCCGCCTGGTAGTGGGAACTGCCAAACACCGGGGGGTTGTCATTAATGTCCTGCACAGTCACGTTTACCTGAAGGTAGCCCCGCCGCTTGGGCTCGCCCTTGTCCTTCACTTCCACCAGCAGCTGGTACTGCGGCGTGACCTCGCGGTCCAGCCCGCCCTCGGACACCAGGTGCAGGAAGGCGCCCTCGCCGCTCGGGTTCAGGGTGATGTCCAGGCGGAAGCGACCCTCCTCGTTGCCCTGGACGATGCGGTAGGAGTGGTGGTCCACGCCATTGGAGCCGATGTCTGCGTCGGTCGCCGTGTCCAAGATGACTTGGCGCCCACTGCTGCTGTCCTCCTTAAAAGTGACTATGATGGAGGGGTCCGGGAAGACAGGGGCGTTGTCATTGAGGTCCCACACCAGCACTCGCACCTCGGTGGGGTAGGTGGGCGAGCTGGAAAGGACCACCAGGTTGATCACGTCGCTGGGCAGGCTCTCGCGGTCGATGGTGGCCGTGGTGTACAGGGTCCCCGTGCTGCTGTTTATGGCAAACAGGGCGTGGCTTTCGCTGAGCCGGTAGGTGAAGCCCGGGCGCGTCTGGATGGTGCCCACCAGCGTGCCTGGGGGCTGCTCCTCCAGCACTTGGAACACCTGGCGCTGCTCGGCCCCGGCAACCTGGGTCGGCCCGGGGAGCAGGGACAGCAGCCCGAAGAGGCGCAGGAGCTTGAGTATCGAGGGGGTGGGCAGCGGGAGCCAGGCGCGGCCAACAGCCCAGCGTGCGGCCAAGTCCATGATCCCGACTCCCTGGAATGGCGCGATCAATAGGAGGAATAGAGGAGGCAAAAAGAATGCAAGAGCCAGGATTAAGTATTCCGGCAAATGCAACTGATGGTCCCGAGAGTTCTGTTATTTCAAGGAACCGCCAGCCCAGCAGAAGCAAGTCGCCTCAGCGAAAGGCTCTGTCCAGGTAGCCATTTAGACGCGTCGTGCCAGAGGAAAGCGGGTGCGAGAGGCGGCCGAGCATTCCGCGGGGCGCTCCTGGGCGCTGATGAGTTCCAGGAAAGTTTCTCAAACCTCAGTATTTCCCCCCCTTCACGTTGGTTCTGAATCTGGAGACTCTGAGCGTGTTCCCCGAGTGGCCGAGAGCTGGGAGAGGTGGCCAGTGTTTAAGGTGTACGAGCGATCGTTGCAAACACTCTTCAGAAACTTTGGAACTTGCCCGCGGCCAAGCAACTGAGGAGGGGAGGACCGACGCGGTGGCGCCGCGGGCAGAGGACGACTGCGCGCAGGGAGGGGCGGGAGGGAGCCGGGAGGTGCGCGAATTCCTCCCCCTAAAGGGCTGGAGACCAGGGGTCTCCGGGTCTCCCGCGAAGTCCCCGCCCGTCAGGAACTGGCTGTGGCGCCCCTCCACGGGGCTGCCCGAGTGGCAGCGAGGCCCAGGCGGGGCGGCAGCGCGCGGGCGGCGGGCAAACAGCGCTCCCGGCGCGGGCGCTAGGGCTTCGGTGCCCGCGAGCGCTCCGCCGCATCCTCCTCCTCCTGCAGCCGCGGCCGCCGCCCCTGCTGCCGGCGCAGGCAACGTCCAGCGCTCCTCGGCATGGTTTTATTTTACTTCCGCCGGGGCGCCTGCCGACCCGTTATTTGTACATCCACAGCGAGCGCAGGTCCCCCGTTCTTCTCGGCCTCGCGGGGGTCAGGCGGCAGCGGCGTGTGGTCCCCGCGTCCCCTCCCCTCAGCATGCCGAGGGGACCGTGGTCGGGCGGCCCCGGCAGAGCCCCACTCTATTGCGCCTCGCCCTGCCCCGGTGCTCTTTGCTTTTATGGTCCCGGGTCAGTTTCACTTTGTAATCCACAAGGCTTTGGGTT
>NW_005871049.1:4459386-4569002 GCF_000147115.1 Myotis lucifugus | reverse complement strand
GGGGGGGCCCCCCCAAAAAAACACCCCCTTTTTTTTTTGCCCCCTTCACCCCCCCCCCCGGGGGTTTTTTTTTTTTTTTTAAACTCCCCCGGGGGAAATTTTTCCTTTTTTTAAAACACCAAAAGATTTTTTTTTTTGGGGGGGCCTTTGACCCCCCTTTTTTTCTAATACACCTCGCCGGGGGGAAAGGGGGGGCACCCGCCCCCCACAAAAAATTGCCACCACCCCCGGGGAAAGGGGCCTTTTAAAAGTTTTTTTTTTTTTCTCCCCCGGGGCCTGAAAGCTTTTTTCGGGGGGGAAAACCCAGGACCTCAGGAAACCTTTTTTCCGGGGCCCCCCAAGTCCTTCCCTTTCCCCCCGCCCCCTTTTTTCCCTGTCCGCCGCACGCGCGCGCACTCGCGCCGCGCGCCGCCGCCGTCGACACACAAACAGGGGGGCGGGCAGACCGCGGGGCGAGCCGGACTCCGAAACTTTGCTCGCCACTCATTGATCCGCTCGGGGTTCGCGACGACTCCCCCTCGCTCCCAGCCTGTCACCCACGGCCCCGCCCCCGCCCAGCCCATTGGGCCCCGCGCCGCCCCGCCCGCGCGCGCGGGGTGCCCGGGCCGCCGACTGGCTGTTCCCGATGCTAATCACTCCCGTGGCCTCCGGGGGACTGTGGGCGTTCCGGGGTGGGACCCCCGCGAGTCGGAGGCGCTGAGAAGGGGGCGATTTTTTTCTCCCCCCCACCCTTTTGGTCAAATCTTGGCCGGCGTCAGAGCAATAACAGCAAAAAGCTGCCGAAGAATTGATGGGGGTTAGGTCAGGTTTGCAGATAAATAACTTTAGTGGCGGGGTCCGGGAGAAGCCGTTCGGTTGTTATGGTAGTAATAACTCAGGGGTAAGGGGGTCGAGAGAAAGAAAAGAAAGGCGGGGGGCGAGGGTCTGGTAGAGCGGGGAGGAAGGATTAAGCAAAGCCTGTCTGGGAATGCACAGCGCAGATTGGCTTTAACCGTTTCCTGCCTCTTCTCTTTCTATGGATCCGACCAAATGCAAACCGACTCTTCCCCGTTCCTCCTCGGTCTACAGAGCGTACTCCCTGCACTCCTGGGCTGGCTCCACCCTAAACCTGCACCCAGCTCCCCTCCCCAGCTCCCAGGTGACTAAGGGCACCGATGCCTCCGTACCCACTACTCTGGACTTCCTATAGGAAAAGCTAGGGAAACTCGGTGTTTGTTTTGTTTCCCTTCCCAACTGGATCCCAGGTGCCAGTAGCCAAACCTTAGAGCACAACAATAACAATGGTAGCCCTTGGGAAAGACGGAGCCCTTTTCCTGTTGCAAAGTTTGGAATTTTCATCTCTGTTGGAATATTTCCCTCTTGACATTCTGTAGCCAAAGGAATCCTGACAAAATTTGGGGTTTTTTGTTTCTTTTTCTTCTCTCTCTCTCTCTCTCTCTCTCTGGTCTGGGGAAAATAGATATGAAAAAATATAAACAGGATGAAATTTAAATTTGAAGAATGCTCACGTGCCAAGTACTGCATTCAAATTAATTCCCCTGCTATTTACAGTAGCTGATTTTTGTTGTCGCATGCATCGCTTCTTTAAAAGAAAAAAAAAAGTGACTAGGAATCAAGTCAGTATTCCTTTCCCTTTAAGAGAAACCAGTTTGAAAATAAGAATTTAAACCAAGCAACGCAAATACAATATAGGGCATATGGCATGCATTTTTGCCACAGTGACCCCATCCAAATTTAAAACTTGACTGAGCCCTGGGATATTTCAGCGACGGGTAAATGCTGCCCTCTGCTGTTCGTCAATCTTAAGGTCTTTGGTCGCCTAGTTTCTGCCTTAAAATTAAATGCAGAGACTAGAAGGATCAGATTGCAAGGCTAATTCCTCCTTCTTGCCTGGGGATAGTGGCAAAGAAAAAAGATCTTTAGGAATCTCCTACTGGCTTTCTTTATTTAAGGTAAAAAAAAAATTAAGAGCAACAGAGCAGACAGCAAGTTCAAGTTCTCTGATGTAGACAGCCTGTAACCCGAAGTATCTATGGAAACCTGAATACTAAAAATGCTACCACCAGCTTCTTTGTTTAGGTTAGGACGTTCACTTCTGCATGTTCCTCTACTATACGTGCCATTAGGTACATACAGTATGTACATATGGCAGTATATATACAGTATATACATATTGAGTGAATTGGAAACAGACAAGAAAGTTAAATTTTACCATTTCTGTATTTTTTAGGACTTGAAAACTTTTTAAAGCATTGGAAGCTGTTCTTTTAAAAGAAAGACATCTTTAAGCCTTTTCTCAAAACTTCCTCTGCCAAAAAAGGTACAATCTTAATACCCCTATTTTGAAGTAATTTAGCCAAAAAAAAATTGTAGGTTAAAATAGAACCAAAATTTTTTATAGACCATGGCTATGATGTGTGATTTTAAGAGAATAATAGGGGTTTTTCTTTTGGTGGTTGTTTGCTAATGCTCCACTCAAGTACAAAGAAGTAGAAAGAAAACATTTAGGTACTTGTTGTAGGAGATCAAGTTCTTCGGAGAGCCTGTGAGACACCTTCGTATTTAGTATAAATACTGTTATATTTATCATTTATGAGTGGATTTAATTTGGGGGAACAAGTGAAAATCATTCATTCTGTGGAATGGGAAGTGTACATTTTGTGTAATCCATATTTTATAGTATACATATTTATTTTAAAAAACAAGATATGGAAAAATTAAGTAATACAGAGAACGGGTATTATTCAGCACATAAAATAACTTTTGAACAATTCTGAAAGAGGATAATAAATATGATTTAAATAATGGTACAGTTATTTGAATAAATGGAAGCTCTCCATGATAACTACTTTAAAATAACACATTCATTTGTAGCTAAAACCTACACATAGAATTACAACTTCTGTATGCCAGGTACATAATGTAAAGTATTGTATGGATAGTGGTTTTACTGAAAGACCAGGAATGAGGCATTCATTTTATTTTCTTTTTCTCCCTTGGGTTTCAAAAATTGTGGTACTATAATGCATGATAAAAAGTAAGGGTGGTCCTCTTAGTAAATAAAAAAATTTAAGTAAAGATGCTTCCCAAAATATAAATGAAAGAAAATAAAGATATAGAGAAATTGTATGCATGAATAAATGAGGTTTAGGTTATTTTTGCTCTTCCACTAACAGTTTAATTATTTTAAAAGGATTACTTAGTGAAAGCTTTCACTAAACATGAAATTAGATACTTCTAAAATTGAAGATATTCAGCAGTTTTAATAGACTGTAGGGAAAATTATATTTTTATGTTCAGTCATGAAAGAAACTAGAGACTATAGCTCATTTGAACTTTAGGGCATACATCAAAACAAATAGCTTTTATAACAATTCGTTATCCTGATCTTTACACATTTGCCCTCATTACTTTATGAAATGCCCAATTTTTTTTTCATCTTTTTGAAATGCCCAATTTTTTTTTCATCTTTTAGACCCCAGGTGAAGATGTTTGGGCTAATCATACTCACTTTATTCTATCTCACTTTCATGCCCTTGTCATTCTTCATTCCCTTTATAGGTCCCCCAGAGGAAAACATTCTTTTTTCTTTTTTAAATATATTTTTATTGATTTCAGAAAGGAAGGGGAGAGAGAGAGAGAGAGAGAGAGAGAGAGAGAGAGAGAGAATGAAGAACATCAATAATGAGAGAGAATCATTGATCAGCTGCCTCCTGCATACCCCACACTGAGGATCAAGCCCACAACCTGGGAATGTGCCCTGACTGGGAATTGAACCATGACCTCCTGGTTCATAGGTCAATGCTCAACCACTCAGCCAAGCGGGCTGGGCCAGAGGCAAACATTCTAATGAGCCGGTTCACACCTTCTGGGCGTTATATGGTAATTCCTAACTATCATATCATGTCAGCTCTTGATCTTTTGAGAAAATATTTTAAAATGAAATAATTTTAGTGGCTTTTAGTGATAATAATAGCCCGGCATAGTACCAGAGTAAGAACCCTGTCTCCAAATATTTTCCTCTTTCCATTTTTTTTCCTTTTTGAGAAATTTTATTATTTTGTACTTATTCATAAGCTGGATCAATTTAGTTTTTCTTGCTTTCCTCTGGAAAATTCCACAGTCTGATATTTCAATTCACTCATTCATTTGTTCAGGTATATCCAATCTACCATTGATAAATCTTTTATTCTCTTCATGCCAACTCATATTTTTTTCATACTTAATATTTCTATTTCATTTTTAAATAAATTTTAATTCTGCTTTCTATTGACAATACCTATCCATCAATCATCTATCTTTAACACACATTTTAGATTCTTGTTCCATCTGTTAAAATTCTCTCCTTATTATGGGTTGCCTATGTTGTTCAGTTTGTCTTACCCTGAGGTCTTGTTTTGGTGGGTGTCAGCTGCGCTAGTAACGTGTGCCGAGGATGGATCTTTAAAGTACAGGCAGCCTCAGTCTGTGAGCTTAGAGCAGGGGTCCTCAAACTACGGCCCGCGGGCCACATGCAAATACAAATATTGTATTTGTTCCCGTTTTGTTTTTTTACTTCAAAATAAGATATGTGCAGTGTGCATAGGAATTTGTTCATAGTTTTTTTTTTAAACTATAGTCCGGCCCTCCAACGGTCTGAGGGACAGTGAACTGGCCCCTTGTTTAAAAAGTTTGAGGACCCCTGGTTTAGAGCAAGGTTTGGCAAATTTTTTTTTAAATAAAAAGCAAGATAGGAACTATTTTAGGTTTTGAGGGCCAGACAGTCTCTGTCACTCTAATACTTAACCTTGTCCTTATAATGTGGCAGCAGCTATAGCTAACATAGAAATTATTGGGAATGTATGGCTGTGTTCCAGTGAAATTTTATTTACAAAAGCAGGAAGCAGATCCAATTTGGTCATTTGCTGACCTCTGTTTTACAGCATAAGAGATAGCCTTATACTGAAAACTCTACCAGGATACTGTTGTTGATAATTTCCATTTGTAATCTTTTTTTTTTTTTTACAGATGTATATGAATATGTGTGTGTAAATACAAAATCAATAAAGTCAATATTTTGAATAAGACAAAATTTCTATTTCTGTTTTACATTGGTTGCGTCTTTTTCTTTTGGCCTTTTGATCTTTTGTAACCTTGAATTTTGAACTGGGCAGTGTGGTATGATTAGGAAGTGACAGTCTCCCTGATTTACAGAGAGTTGGATGGGACATTCAATGCCTAAGGCAGTGATGGCGAACCTATGACACGCGTGTCAGAGGTGACATGCGAACTCATTTTTTTGGTTGATTTTTCTTTGTTAAATGGCATTTAAATATATAAAATAAATATCAAAAATATAAGTCTTTGTTTTACTATGGTTGCAAATGTCAAAAAATTTCTATATGTGACACGGCACCAGAGTTAAGTTAGGGTTTTTCAAAATGCTGACACGCCGAGCTCAAAAGGTTCGCCATCACTGGCCTAAGGGCAACTGGTCACTTATTTCATGAGGACACTGATGTCTTGGCTGCTGTTGTCAATTTCTGCAGAGAAACAGGCAATAATTGCCTTAAGGTAACACGGGGGAGAGGCAAAAAATCTAGTTTTTTTCTAAACAGTTACCGTTTCTAGTCTTTTATGAGAAGTTTCTGACCTTTATCATTTGGTACTTAGCTTCTCCTTCCATAAGCATATATTTAATCTTTCTTTTCTGACCAGTGTTCAATTTACAAAGGTTAATGTGGAAACACCAGTGTATGTAAATAAAGCTGAAACTACAAGATGGAAACGAAAATCATATTTTTTAACATCACACTTATGGGAGAAACAAAATAAAGGGTTAGGGTTTCAGTCCTTCATAATATAGTACATGTGAGTTTGTGAGCAAAGCCACTGGAATGGAAATTGCTTACACTAAATGTGAGGCTAGGTCTCTTGGTATTGTGGCATTTGCCACAGACTAGTAATTACCTACCATAATTTGGAGAAACTGCCCAGTCCAACAACTGTTTGTGACAATCTACCCTTTTGTTGAAATATATACTATGTGAATAGTTGGTCATATTTTAATCTTTATTAAGTATAAGTATCCAATTTATCTAAGACTAAAAATATATTAATATGGATAATAGTTAAAGACTGCTTAACATTAAAATGAAACTGACATTGAATTTCATGCTAGAATATAAAAAGAATAAAGAAAGTAGATGCTTTTAATTTATATGTAATATATATGTATGTAATATCAGAAAGTGTTAAGAAGAATGATATATTCAGTCTACGTTTACTATTTTTTAAAAAATTCAAAAGTGCAGAACAATTTGAACTGTCATTTTTGTCATCTATAGTATGTGGAGAATTAAGAGAATCCTACCAATGTTGATTCTAAAAACACAAATAAACTTGACCCACAGCCAATATTTTATCATATATTTTATTTTAAATTTGTTTGAGATAATGAAGTATAGACTACAATAAGACTACTTGATATTGTATTAGTGTTTAATGAGTATTCACTTGCTATTAAATAATTTTACATAAATGTTTTATTGGCTAAATATTTTGTCATATGAATTGCCCAATTTTTAAAATTGTTCCTTTAATGTTGACATTCAGGATTTTTCTAGATTATATTGCTATGAAAAAATTCATGCTTTTATTATTATCATCATTGATAACAATTTATTGGAAAGTAACTATTTATACTTTTATTATTATCATCATGATAACAATTTATTGGAAAGTAACTATGTCAGGTACTTGTGTGTGTATGTGTTTGTGTGTGAGAGAGAGAGAGAGAGAGAGAGAGAGAGAGAGAGAGAGAGAGAGATGCTTTAAAAGCTACAGAGGACACAGTGGCAAACAAAACAGACATGTCTTCTCCATGTTTAGTCAAATTACAGAAATTTTTAAAAAGAATTTTAACTTTTAATGATCCTTATTGGTTATTGCCAAGTTGCTTTCCAGAAATTATATCCCTATTAATAAGCCAAACCAAAGCATTTCCTTCCAGCAAAACAAAGGAACATATATATTTGAATACAGCACATCTTAAATACTGGCCCATTTAAAAAGGATAAAAAGGGTGTCTTTTTTTAACATACATTTTTATTATTTTTTTTTACATATTAGCTATTGTTTTGCTTTTAAAAAAAATAAATATTCATGTTTTTTGCCAATTTAATCAATTGGTGTCTCAGACAATTTTTTGGTTGTTGCTGCTATTGTTGTTAAATCTATTTGTTTTCCTCTATAAACACTTGTCTGTCTTTTTAAATGTATAATCTCTTTCTTTTATCCAGCAACTAAATAAGTATTCATAAAACTCTAATTCTAGTTTCTTTTTTCTGTTCTTCCTTTTACTTCTTTGTTTTAATTGTGTTGTATCAATTAGCAGGATTCTGCCAGGGTAGGCAAGCTAAATAACTGGTCTTCTCTGAATCTAACACAATGCCTAATAGTTCCTCCAACTGGGCCTTGACTAATACAATCACAGGCCATAAAAATTATACCATTTGCATATCTTTCAAATAATAAAGGAGCAATTCTAGATTGGTATCAGAATATCTACTTCCTATTTAACATGGCATATCTTCCTTTCGAACAGAGAGTGATCTAAGTGAATAGTCATATATGACAAACATAATTCATTAAGATTTGATTAACAGAACACTGTTTAAACACAAATAGATTCTCTTTAACAAAGAAGATTAAAATCAAATATGAGTCAGAAGTAGTGAACACAGTATACATTGCAATACAGAAGAAACTCAGAACTTGGCTTATATTAGAAGACAAAAGACAAATAACAGAGGCCCTCGGTAGTGCTTTAGAATTTGATATTTTACGGTACTTAAAGCCCTTATTAAAAGAAAGAGTGCATTATCTGTACTGTTTGGTTGGAATATTCCAGATGTCTCTAGTCTTTATAAACATATCACAACATCTTAATTCTTTGTTTATTTGAATTGCTCCGTAGTCATGTCTCTTTTTCATTCCATTCTTAATCACTGAGTCTGTGATTAAAAATGGCAAACATGTGTTTTGAGAAGAAACTAAGCTATGATTTTGGTTGTGGGTAGTAATTTTGGAGTGGCAGAATATATTAACCCCTTCCTTTACATCCTATTCATGAACTCATAACAGACACAAGGAAACAGTAAACACAAAACAAGCAAACAAAGCATAAAAAGTAAAAGACTTTTAGTTCAAGTACTTGTATATGGTTATACTAAGGAGATGTTTCTGGAGAAACAAATTAATAAAAAGTGACAGTTTAATATTTAAAGACAATGTTAATCTAAAATAATGTAGGCAATCATATTTTTGTGGCTAAGACTCTTAATTTTTGCTCTTAAATATAGATCAGTTTTAGAATCGAACAATCATTGAATCTGATCTAGATTCTGCTTCCTATTCTGTATAGCAGCAGTTCTCAACCTGTGGGTCTCGACTCCTTTGGGGGTCAAACGACCCTTTCACAGGGGTCGCCTAAGACCATCGGAAAACACATATTTTCAATGGTCTTAGGAACCGAGACACCGCTCCTCTATCCATCTCCAGGCGGGTCTGCCCACATGCAGATACACCCACATACGAGTATCCGGCATGATGACATCATCGCGACAACCCCATCACATACACCCCATAATTTACAGGTGTATGTGACAGGGTTGGCGCCATAATGTACTTATGTGGACCAGTCACACATGTGTAGAGAGCAGCTACTGTGTAGAAAGCAGCTGCTGTGTTGAAAGCAGCTACTCTGTTAAAAGCAGCTACTGTGTTGAAAGCAGCAGTATTGGAGGTAAAACAACACTTCATGAATTATAATTACTGGGTAAATGTAAAATCATGTACTGAAAAATTATCAACTACTGCAAAAAAAAAAAAGTATCTGTACCATGGGAACTTAATCTGGATGCTGATCAGTCTTTTTATATTCAGCTGAGGTTGATGTGAATACTGCCCCCTTATGATAGTAACAGGTATGTAAAAAACAACAACACAGAGAATGGTAAGTCATAGGAAACTTTAATGAACTGTATTGACTGAACTATGCCATGTATCATCTTTTGTATTATTAAAGCTATTGTTATATATTATTTTCATTAGGAAACCATCCCATGACAATGGATCGTGTAGAGAAGAACGTTAAGAAAAGAAAATATAGTGAGGATTTTTTTACAGTATGGTTTTACCTCAATAATTAGAGCAGGAATTGAGAAACGGCAGTGTTATTTGTTGTGAAGTTCTATCAGCCGAATCTATGAAGCCGAACAAACTAAAACGCCATTTTGATGGCAAGCATCCAAGCTTTGCCGGCAAGGATACCAACTATTTTAGAAGCAAAGCTGATAGACTCAAGAAAGACAGACTTGACACTGATGGCAAGTACCACAAACAAAACGTAGCAGCCGTTGAAGCTTCATATTTGGTGGCACTCAGAATCACCAGAGCTATGAAACCTCACACCATTGCTGAGGATTTACTGTTGCCAGTGGCCAAAGATATTGTTCGAGTTATGATCGGAGACAAATTTGTTACGAAATTGAGTGCAATTTCCTTATCTAACGACACTGTCCACAGAAGAATAGATGGTATGTCTGCTGATATTCTTGATCAGGTAATCCAGGAAATTAAATCTGCTCCACTTCCAATATTTAGTATCCAGCTTTATGAATCTATAGACGTTGCAAACTGTTCACAATTACTGGTTTATGTGAGGTATATTAATGATGGCAACTTTAAAGATGAGTTTCTTTTTTGCAAACCTCTTGAAACGACAACTACTGCACGTGATGTATTTGGCACAGTTGGTTCATTTCTGAAAGAGCATAAGATCTCTTGGGAAAATGTTTGTGGTGTTTGCACAGATTATGCTCCAGCTATGCTAGAATGTCGATCTGGATTTCAACGTTTGGTACTGAATGAGTCACCAAAAGTCATCGGAACTCACTGTATGATTCATCGGTAAATATTAGCAATGAAGAGACTGCCACAAGAGTTACAAGAAGTAATGAAAAGCGTCATAAGTTGTGTCAATTTTGTAAAGGCGAGCACTTTAAACAGTCGACTGTTTTCGCAACTGTGCAACGAGTTGGATGCGCCAAATAATGCCGTGCTATTTCACACTGAAGTGAGATGGTTGTCAAGAGGAAAAATTTTAAAACATGTTTTTGAGCTTCGTGATGAACTCAAAACATTTTTTAATCAGAAAGTAAGACTGCAGTTCGAAGCATTTTTCAGCGATAAAAGTGAACTGCAGAAAATAGCTTACTTGGTTGACATCTTTGCCATCTTGAATGAGTTAAATTTATCACTGCAAGGACCAAATGCAACATGCCTCGATTTGTCTGAAAAGATCCGATCATTCCAAATGAAACTTCAGCTTTGGCAAAAATAAATTGGATGAAAATAAAATTTACATGTTGCTTACCTTATCTGCTTTCTTTGAGGAACATGACATTGAACCAGACAAAAGGATTATGATGATAATTTCTGTGAAAGAACACTTGCACATGCTTGCAGATGAAATTTCATCGTACTTTCCAAATCTACCTGACATCCCATTTGCACTTGCCAGAAGCCCATTCACAGTCAAAGTTGAAGATGTTCCTGAGACAGCACAAGAGGAGTTCATTGAACTTATTAACAATGATGCAGCGAGAACTGATTTCTCTACAATGCCAATTACAAAATTCTGGATCAAATGGTTGCAGTCATATCCTGTTCTGTCTGAGACTGTGTTGCGCCTTCTTCCATTTCCAACAACATATCTTTGTGAAATAGGGTTTTTCAGCTTGTTGGTTATCAAGTCTAAATCCAGAAGTAGACTTGTTGAGGAAGATGATCTTCACTGTGCTCTTGCAAAGACTGCCCAAAGAATTTCTGATCTGGTGAGAAAGAAGCAATCTCAACCTTCGCACTGACATTGGTTTTTTACACATACTGTCGCAAAATGTAGCAATGTAGTTTACTGTTGTTATATTAAGACTGTTACCCATGCTACACCATGCTTCAAGACAGAATTTCATTTATTTGTAATTAGAAATAAATATTTCACAAAATATAATTACATATTGTTTTTGTGATTAATCACTATGCTTTAATTATGTTCAATTTGTAACAATAAAAATACATCCTGCATATCAGATATTTACATTATGATTCATAACAGTAGCAAAATTAGTTATGAAGTAGCAACATAAATAATTTTATGGTTGTGGGTCACCATAACATGAGGAACTGTATTAAAGGGTCACGGCATTAGGTAGGTTGAGAACCACTGCTCTATAGGGTCAAGTGTAAGTTGTTTCAACATCCCATAATTGAATTCTCCACATGTAAAAATGAGAGAAATCAGATCACATGCTAACTGTAACTTCATGACTGTCAGAGTATGATATATACTTCAATTTATGAGAAAGTCCTAGATAAAAATTAAGTACTGATCATTGTACCTTTATTGGGAAATTTTGAAAATATAATTACAATTTTTATGGAAGGGAAATTGTTTTATTTATTTAAAAACAGCCCTGCATAGCTACATATGTAGAATTTCAAGATTTATAGTAAATTTCTACAAAACTTGGAGCAAAACAAGAAAATTAATATATAAATACATTGAAATATTTATGGGTAAATAAAGTCAAATACCATAATCTGATTGTGTGAAAGGAAATACTAATAGTGTATTTATTTTAAAATAAATTTGAATAAATTCCAATGGGGTAGGTTCAGATAGGACAATGTATCAATTAAATTTAGTTCAAACAATAAACCATATAAAGTTGAACCAAAGCCTATGTAGGTAGTCAAAATAAGCCTATGTAAGTATTCATAGACTAATATTTCAGAAGAGCTAAAATTTTTATTGACTCCAAATTTTAAAAAATATGATTGAAGAAATTCTAATGTCATGTTAATATGTCACTGAATATTACTATTATTGCAAGTAACCAAAATACTACTGTATAGTCCTATCATCAGGTTCTCTTGGAAATCTACATATTAAATGGAAGCATATTTTATGAAAAATATTTTGTTGCTTTTGAGTCAGGGAATTGGTAGTAATAACTTTATATCAAACATGTTAAATGGGTTTTCCAAACTCCTTCTGATCTCTAGTGGGTCTGACACATTATTTTTTCTTTTTTAAGTATTTCCTTTAAAATAACATTATGCTCTTTGCTTTGATAAATTTACTGTTTGCAAATGGTAAATCTGTTTCTCTCTTTTTTTATCACTTTTAATGACTACATTTATCATATTCTATCTAATAAAAGGGTAATATGCAAATTAACCATCACTCTGTCACAAAGATGGCAGGGCCCAGTCCTCTCAGCCCCACCTCTGGAGTGTCCGGTCTTGTCAGCCCCGCTCTCTGGGATCCACCAGCACCTGACATGTTCAGGGGAGGCAGCTGGGAGCAGACAGATCCTGGGCTCAGGGAGTAGGGAGTGGGATAGGGAGCAAGCGGGAGGAGAGGAGGTCAGGGTGATTCATTCCAATGGATCTCACTCCAAAGCTTCATTCAAATGCAGAAAGCTCTCTGGTGATGTCAGAGCCTCGGACCTCACCTTGGGCTTCTCTGACTCCCCCACCCTTAGGCCGCAGCTCACCAAATTCAGGGAGGGAGGATGTTTGAGAAACTGGCCTGTCTGGGTGGAAAAGAGTTCGGGAGCATCCCTCTGTTCGCTTCTGTCTGTTTTCTCTTTGTAAACCCCATTTCCGGTTTTCTACACTCTTTCTAAGGGTGACCTGGCTTTTGACAGCAAAAACAAACTCCTCTACAGTTTCACAGCAGACCTCATGGACTGATTCTGTTTCTTCGTCCTCAGAAACCAGCAGGTGTATACATCGTGTTCATGTAAAAACATTCAAACCTGTAAAGAACTTTTATGAGTTTACTTGAGCCAAACTGTCCACACTTGCCGGGAAGCAGAATCTCAAGGGGTTGGGATAATGATCTGGAGAATGGCTATTTTTTGCTTTGTTTTATTCATTCTTCTTTTTTTTTTAACTTAATATATTTTCATTGATTTCCGAGAGGAAGGGAGTGGGAGAGAGACAAAACATCATTGGTGAGAGAGAATCACCGGTTGGCTGTCTCCTGCATGCCCCCAACTGGGGATCAAGCCCACAATGTGACAAGCGTCCTGCCCCAGCCACGGAGAGCCTCTGGGCCACGGAGAGCCTCTGGGCAGCAGGCATGGAGCGGCCAGGCCCTGCAGAGAGCAGAGAACCACGCGGAGTGGGCCTGAGCCATCAGGCTCCCGGATTGGAGAGGGCTCCCCTGAGGGCTCCCAGATTGGAGAGGGTGCAGGTCGGGCTGAGGGACCCCCCACCCCCGTGCATGAATTTCATGCACTGGGCCTCTTGTTATTATATAATTCAAGACATTTGATGCTATCAAGAAGGTTGAATGAGATGATGTAAAAGTCATACTGATTCAAGACAATCATTTGTATCTTTAATAATTTTGCCAAATCTGTGATAATTTTACTTATTCTCAATGTTCTGTATTATTAACGATGTTCTGTATTATTTGTGCCCAGTAAGTTCTGATCCTCACTGTCCACCAGATATCTCTTAGAATTAAGTATTTTCTTTCCTACCTGTACTGGAAATAACATTGTGATTTTTCAGATTGATTGATTGATTTAATGATGATGTTGGGGAGGTTTATCTTCCATGCTGAAAAATAGAGTCGATAAGATAAAAGGAAGAGATCAATAAATGTTAGCTATTTTTCCCATTCATGTGGCATAATTCAACAGGAATGCTCATTTAGAGCAAATGACTGAAATCATCTATAGGAGTTAAGCTCAGTCTTTAAAAAGAAGGTTGTAAAATTTAGTGTATTAGTTATCTATTCCTGCTTAACGATAGTATTACAAAGTTAGTGGCTTACACAACAGCTCACATTTACTACTGGCCAATTTTCTCTGGGTCAGGAGTCTGAGCCCAGCTTAGTTGAGTGCTCTGCTTTGGGGTCTCACAAATCTACAGTCAAGGTGTCAGCCAAGTGGCATCTCATCTGAGGCTCGACTGGGGAGGAATCAGCTTCCGAACTCACAGTGTTGTTGGCAGAATTCAGGCCCATTCAGTTTGCCAGATTGAGAGCCTCAGTTTCCTGGTGACTCTGAGCCAGAGGCCACCCTCAGCTCCTGGCCACATGTCCTTGTCCACATGGCAGCTCACAAATGGCGGCTTGCTTCTTCAAATTCAGCAAAAGAGAGAGAGTCTCCTAGCAAGACTGGTCACCATCTTTGTAATATATACACAGAAAATCTAGTGCATCATGTCACCTCTGCCATATTCTGTTGGTTGGAAACAATCCATAAGTCCCACCCAGGCTCGAGGGGAGAGTGTCACAAAAAACTTGAATATCAGGGTACATAGGTAAGGGGGGGGCTACCCTAGAGTCTGTTGACCACGCTCCATAAGAACAAAAATCATAAAACAGAAGCTGTATTTTATTATTTAAGTTCATTAACATCCTTCTTGGTGCCTTTGCACCAATATAATAAAAGATAATATTTTATAATTAAAACACAAGAATAAAAGCTCTACTGTAATTTTTTAAGCATTAAAGCACTGGCAGGAGACAGTATCTTGGGTTTGCAAATCACTTTAGAGTCCACAATGTATTAATATTCAGGAACATTATTCCTTCAGACTAGAAAATGGAGGGCAGAAATAATACCAATTTCAAGTTTTAGGCTCCACGTGAAGACATAATTTAGCACCCTGTTGTATACTTGTCGATGAATTCAATATATGCCCCCAACTTTGACTATACTTTTAAATAACTTTTTAAATTAAAAATAATTCATATTGGATGGAATGGTGAGTAGGGGACTTGCACTGTGTCCAGATAAGTGTTGGACCAGGATAGTCAAGAACCCAGGGCACCGAGATGAGGTGTTGATCAACTGGAAAAATCTATGCTATGAATGAATGAAATTGGTGACACAGGTCATTTCATTTCTTTGTTTGAAATGCATGCTGTGAACCATTTTCTGGAGCATGTTTATAAGCTCTATGTGCAAAAAATCTGGTGATCAAGAGAATATTTTAACAAGGGACACAAAAACCAGAACTCCATGCAGACCTCCAGAAATACAGCTGCCGTCTATTCTCAAAATTGATTTGTCTCTCCTGCCAGAGCAGTAAACAAATAGCACAATATTTTGACAGACCCTTCTGTGTGGAATACTATCTTCTTGCAGTATTTACCTTGGTTGTGAAGCAGAGCCTGGGGTCTCTTTGTCAGATACGACAAATGCCAGATATTATGGTATTTCATTCATAAGAATTCAACGCATACCAAACTCTTAAAGGCTATTTATTTTTACACTAGAGGCCCAGTGTACGACATTTGTGCACTGGGGGGTGGGGAGTGGGGGCTCCCTCAGCCTGGCCTGAGCCCTCTTTTTTTTAAAAAATATATTTTATTGATTTTTTACAGAGAGGAAGGGAGAGGAATAGAGAGTTAGAAACATTGATGAGAGAGAAACATCGATCAGCTGCCTCCTGCACACCCCCTACTGGGGATGTGCCTGCAACCAAGGTACATGCCCTTGACCGAAATCGAACCTGGGACCCTTGAGTCTGCAGGCTGACACTTTATCCACTGAGCCAAACAGGTTAGGGCAGCCTGAGCCCTCTTGCAGTCCAGGACCCCTAGGTGATGTCTGCCTGCCAGCAAGCCCGGCTTCTGGCTGAGCAGCGCGCCCCCTGTGGGAGCGCACTGACCACCAGGTGCAGCTCCTGTGTTGAGCGTCTGCCCCTGGTTGTGAGAGCACGTCATAGCAACCGGTTGTTCTGCCATTCGGTTGATTTGCATATTAGCCTTTTATTATATAGGATATCCAGCATGCTATTAGCACACTTAAAATTAAAATAACTCTTTACTATCTTAAAATACTCAGCACCTAATGGCCCAGTGCTGTTCATGTACTTACTTTATGCCAGACATTATACTGACCACTTTACTTAGATCACCTCGTTTACTCCTTACATGAGATTTATGGAATACAGATACTCTCATTTTATTGATGATAATATCAAGAGACTACATCAGAGAGTTTAGCCTTCACAAACTCATAGCTCATGGGTTTGCCTGCTTCTAAAAGCCATCCTTCCTTCTATTAATTCTTCTGTCCTCTTAGGCTACTTGTCTCCAGATTGTGAAGTCCTTGAGGGAGCCACCCAGCAATATTTATTGAGTGGCTATTCAATAAATACTATTTTGATGAATATTCACTGGGATAGACAGGGACCAACAGGTTCTTGATGTCCACTGCCAAACGTCTCTGAGAATGGATATCAGATAAAAGGAATATTAGAGCTTATATGTCCAATTCTATACCTTCCACAACACTGAGTATGGACCAACTTCATCAGGATTCCTGGAACCCTTTGCTAAAATACATATTTCTGCACCTCACAGAACCAGGAACTAAGAAGCAGAAACCCAAATCCTCACTTTTAGCCGGTGCAGCTTATCGAAGGGGATCCACAGGGCAGCAGCTCTGGCTTCAGATAGACTCCTGGACCTACCACTTCAGTGTCAGAATGACTGAATCTAAACTGCATTTTTACATAATGCTTTGTACATTCAAGTCTGAGAAAAACTTTAGAAGTACTTTGAAATCTACTAGTCTACATCAGTATTAATAAGTGATAGTCCATCGTTCAATATCAAATTTCTTAAAACACTTGGCCAAGTGACCAGTGGAACAAAAAAAGCCAACAAACAAACAAACGAAAATTGCAGATCAGCCAACTGGTGCTCTTCCCACTTTGATCTGATTACCCTGCATTTGTTTGCTTGTTTGTTGTTTGTTTTCTCCCGCTCCAAATTGGGTCCTTTTCCTGGATCTTTTAACTATTTCTCTCTGGCTCAATGCTCTTCTCTCAGGTGTCCGTATGGCTCGCTATTTCTTTATCATGTGAACCTCTGGCCAGATGTGTCCAACTCAGAAGTCATTTATCTAATTAATGTTGCCTCCGAACAGCACTCACTCTTAGAGTGTTTTGCTTAATTTTCTTTATTGCACTTGTCACCGCCTGAAGTTATGTCAATAATGTTTACTTGTTGACTATCTGTCCGCTCCACTAAAATATAAGCTTCATGTGGGTGGGAGCCTGGACTTACTGAAGTTCTATCCTTGGTATTTAATAACAAAACCTATCGGAAAGTAAATATGTAACCCACACGCCAAGTGGATAAATACGAGGCATATTATTACTAGTCAAATCCTCCCCATCTGAATTGCCTAAAGCTTTCTTTTCCTGCAGCACAATAGGCTGCCTGTCAAGATTATTTCCCTATGACATCTGCAGACAGGAATAGAAAACGATAGTATAAGCTGAATATAAGCAGAGGTGTAATAATGATGTGGTTTTTTAAGTATAGAAAGTGAGGGTAATGTATCGCTCCAGTGCCAAACCAACTTAAAACCCAAGTACAGCAAATGCTAACAGCATTGTACCTTAACTCTTTGAGAGCATATTTTAGTCCAGGGATGGAACCATTTTTCTGCCAAGGGCCATTTGGATATTTATAACATAGCTCACTTAATATAATTCACTTAATATACAATTATATTGCTATGAGAAAAGCGACTGGACTTATTGAATTTCGAGGCCCACCTGTGGTTGCCTTGGCAGGGCCAGATCAAATGACTTCGAGGGTCCTCAGGCCGGACATTCCAGACCCCGGTTTTAGGCTTTAAAGAATTGGAGAATAATGAAATCAGAGCAGTAAGTCTCAAATTGGTGATTTTTTGTTGTGATTTGTGAAAAAATAAAATGTATTCAAATTTATCAGATTTTTCCTGGAGATCTAGTCTACAGTTCTTGCCTATATATATATATATATATATATTTGCAGGGGGTTTTGGGGGGGTTGGCGGGGAGGATAACAAGAGGACTCGACCTTATTTTAAAATTTGGGAGTTTCCTCAACCTATAATTTGTAGGAGGGAGTAAAAGACAGTGGTTAGTCTTTTTCTCTTCCTTTCTGACATAACTTTATAAAGAAGAAAGCATCCTGGCTGGTTTCGTTCAGTGGATAGAGCATCGGCCTGGGTACCCAAGGGTCCCGGGTTCGATTCCAGTCAAGGGCACATGCCTGGGGTGTGGGCTCGATCCCCAGTAGGGGTGTGCAGGAGGCAGCTGATCAATGATTCTCATCATTGATGTTTCAATCTCTCTCTCCCTCTCCCTTCTTCTCTGAAATCAATAAAACTATATATAATAAAATAAAAATAAATAAAGAAGAAAGAAAAACATTTGGAATAGTAAGTTATCTTTTGCTTGCATGATACATTACCTAAATTATAAATTTGAAAAAATTTTATAATGAAAGTAAGCATATATGATTAGCTCTTATAGAAATAGATTCTTTTATGCAATTCATTATGCCATTCATCATGTGATTCTATGAAAGAAAGAACCATTGTGGTCCATGGTATGAATAACTCTGAGGATAAGAAATAGGCAACCTCACCTTATAAAATTTGTTTTGGGATCCAAAACATAAATTTTAACAATCCTATATAATAAAAGCCTAATATGCTAAGTGTCTGGTTACTGATCGGCCATTCAACCAGTGAAAGTGTAATATGCTAATGATATGCTACGGTGGCTCAACTGCTTGCACTGACCACCAGGGGACAGACAGTCGACTGGTCGACCAGTTGTTATGATGTGCACTGACCACCAGGGGGCAGACACTCCAACCAATAGGTTAGCTGGCTGCTGGTGTCTGGCCAATCAGGACTGAGTGAGACAGGCCGGATACTCCCTGGAGCCCACCTGTGGTCCCTCCCCAGCTGGCCAACCTCCCACGTCCCTCCCCACTTCAATCGTGCACTAGTGGGATCCCTCGGCCTGGCCTGCGCCCTCTCACATTTGGCCTGACAATGGAACAACCAGTCACTATGACATGCACTGACCATCAGGGGGCAGATGCTCAACACAGGAGCTGCTCCCTGGTGGTCAGTGCGCTCACATAGGGAGAGTGCCGCTCAGCCAGAGCCAGGCTCATGGCTGGCGAGCACAGCGGCAGTGGCAGGAGCCTCTCCCACCTCTGCAGCAGTGCTAAGAATGTCCAACTGACGGCTCCTGGGGAGCAGGCCTACGCCATCAGTGGGACATCCTCCGAGGGCTCCCAGACTGTGAGAGGGCACAGGCCAGGCTGAGGGATTCTGCCCCCACCCGGTGTGCACAAATTTTGTGCACCAGGCCTTTAGTTTATAATAATCCTTAATCTAAGTACATTACATAATATTAGTAATACTTCTTTACACTGTGTTAATTTTTTACCTAATTTCAGTAGCAAGTTCATGAAACAAGCACATGATATGTATTGATTGGTACCACATCAATAGTGGGCTTTATTTTAATTTTTTGTGAGGTTTGTTTGGTGTAATGTGAAAAAACCTTTGAAATCCTTATGTACTAATTGCTAATAAGATGATATTTACTTGTCCTTACACTGTTAATATATGCTATACTATTACTTGGACCACTATTAATGTTATGTCAAACTTGCACAGTAAAGCTCAGATATTTTGGTTACTTGACAAATATAGCTAATATACTAAAAAAAATAGATAGAGACTTCAAGGCATGAGGAAAAAAGCTTAGATCTTGATAAATCTAGTTTCAGCTGAAAGTGGGTAAAAATCCAACTACCACATAGCAGTCGTATGATGCTGTAGTGATACAGCTCATCGATGTTAGAGACCAATCTAGAATCTATGGCTTCCTGTCCGTAAGGGCATGAAAGAAATAATACTTGCAGACCATCAACATGTCAGTTGTATCTACCTCAAAGGCTGGTAGTGAGGAATAAATAAATAATTCATATGGAATGTTTTGCATAATAATACCATTACCAGAAATAGGCCCTCCTAATTGATTGGATTAGGTTAACAATGATGGAAGCTCAGGTCCTTACTGTGCACCCTGCTGTCTTCCCTTCTATATCTAAATGCTTAAGAAAAATCGCTTCGAACATGTTGTTTTTCAAAATAGCCACATGGTGGCAGACTCTAACCAGAAAGAAACAGTTTCCAAGAAATCATTTCTAAAATGTTCTTTTCCTTTACATTTGTAAAAGCACAAAGTTTAAAAAATTACACCTAGGAAGGCACATATCTTACTCATCTTTATGTCTAGACACCTAGAAATAGGATTTCATGTATTAAAGGGAGTTCTGTTTGGTATCAGATGGGGCCTTCTTTCTCCTGCCCCTGAACCTCTTGTTTTGACCAGGTGGAGACAGGTTCTGACTAATAGGAAACACCTATTGTGTTATGAGACTGTAACAACATGAATACTGGGGTCAAAATCACAAATGTTAACCAGGTTCTTATTCTGACTTTACCACTGACATTTGTGAGTGACCTTGGACAGTTTCTTAAAGTTCCCTGCCTCAATTTTCTTACCTATAAAGTGGAAATAATAAAACCATTTGCCTCGAAGGTTCCTTGTGAGAACTGAATGTGTGTGCCGGACACTTGAGCGAGGCTGTTGTAATTGTTCTATTAGTTACATAAACAAAGGGAAGGGAAGGAAGGAAGTCTATGAAGCTCATCACCCACATATGAAAATTAGGAAGCTATCACAGGCTGAATTTGATTTGCAGATTTTGGGGGGATAGCTCAGAGGTTGGAAACCTTCCACCAGCACACATGCCCTCTCCTCCCGGGGACCTTTCTGCTCCTCCGTTCGTTGTCTACGGCACCCCTGCAGTAGTTTCCCTGTGAACACCCAGACCCAAATGCACTCACCGCAGCGGAAATACCAGTAATATAGGGAGTCTTACATCTGTTAGCATCAAAGAATGAGAACCCTTTGGTGATAATCTAAAAACAAAGACAGTTGTGCTACTGATGTAATTAGGTAATCATTACTACTAACAATAGAAAAGGAACAAAGGGAATGGCCTACATTATGAGCATGGTCATCTGGGCAGCTTCATCAGGAAGCTGCAGTGTCCCACTCCCCATGGACACAGGGTTCCATTCCCTGAAAGTCACTGGGGGAGGGAGAGATGGGTGTATGCACAGTGAAATCAGGGTGACATAGCAGAGGTGCTTGCCACTGCAAGTTCACAGAGTCTTAGAAGGTTAAAATCCCCAGACAAAGGAATTCTCTCTCTTGTTCCTCTGGCTTCGCTCCTGCTTGCTTGCACTCACCCAATGGCCACTGAGGAACAAGGACCGCAGTTAAAGTTATATATTCACTTCAAATTTTCTTTCCAATCCTGAGAGGGACACGTCCTCAGCCTTTTTGTTCTGTTCTAATCTTCAACTCATTTGGCTGAGATGGATCCTCACCAGGGAGGAGGACTTTCTGTTTTATTCATTCTACCGATTCAAATGCTGTTCTCCTTCAGAAATACCCTCACGGGCACAGCTGGAGTCAAGTTTGACCAAATGTCAGGGTTCCCCATGGCCCAGTCAAGTTGACACATGAAATTAACCACCACAAGTATTATTCCTTATGGATATTTCTATATCTAAACTATTATTTAGAAGAAATGAGTATGTACTAATATTGCCATTTCATAATTTATGGATAAGGTATTCTATTTTTCATGCACCTGATTAAGAATTAAGTATCACTCTGGCTGGTGTGGCTCAGCTGGTTGGAGCGCTGGCATACTGGAAGGTCACCGGTTCGATTCCGGGTCAGGGCACATATCTGGGCGTGGGTTCAGTCCCCTGTTGGGGCATGTAAGAAGGCAACCGATCCATGTATCTCTCTCACATCGGTGTTTCTCTCTCCCTTCCTCCCTCTCTTTAATCAATAAAAATAAAATATTATTTTAAAAAAGAATTATGTACCAATTCTCTTGAAAATTTTACCTGAATTCTAAAATTTATGACTACTGACACCACTTAAAAGATCTAAGCAAGTCCACCTTTGCTTTGTTGTTTATAGGACGGCACTTCTTTTCTTTCCTAACCTATTCACTCTACTAAAGAAACATCCCAATATTTATTATGGAGAAACTGGTCAGCATTCTTCAGAGCTTCATAAGCAACAGACTGAGACAACAGAGCTTCGAGATGCTGTTAGTGAAATGACACGTTCGCTATGTGCTCACCCCTGAATCTTGTGACCAGAAGTGCATTGTTACCTCAAAGGAACACACTTTAAAACACCTGAACATAGTTAATTACCCGGACTTTTTAGATCGATGGAATTATATTTAATAATTACAGTTACTGATTTTTTAATTAAAAAATTACCTCTGGTCTAAAAATTATTTTTGCATGTTAAAATATAATAAATTTAATTAAAATAATGTTGTTTGTACTTTTTGTTTCATTTGTTTTTTTCCCCTGTTTAATGAACACCTCTGAGACATGTTGGCACTGGCATTTATATTTCTGCTTTAAAATGAGCTTCATCACCTCTGGGGTTATTGAGTTGTACTTCCAGAGGGCACTAGAGCCAGCCTGCGCAGGCTCCCAAGAGCAATTACGCACAGCTCAGTGCAACCGTGTTCCGGGGTGGTGTGTTGGGAAAGCTTGAAATCAACCACAATAGGAGTCTTGGGGCTACAGAAATGGACAAATGCAATATATCTGGCTTCCCTCCTCTTCTCCTTCCTCCCTCCTGCCCTGCAAACTGGCTGTTAAACATTGCTATTTATCACTTGTATTTATGGATATTTTGATATATATATATATATATATATATATATATATATATATATATATATAAAGAAAAATTTACTGCATTTTAAATATCGAATCTCTTTTCAAATTAGCTTAAATTAATTAACCATTTAAAAATGTTATGCCATCAAATGAAAATTTCTGCCACTTTTTAGGTCCTATGCTTTTTAGTCATCTTTAAACAATTCAGAAGGTAAAATGTGTATTCAATTAAATGTGAATAATAACAGCACCTATTCCAAAAAGTTGTATTGGATATGAAATAATCAATGCAAATGCTTATTTTAGTGTCTCCCTTATAGTAAGTGCTTTTAAAATGTTTTTGCTAACAGTAGCAGAATTAGAAATAATTATATTCATAGTAAAAGAATATTATATAACTGCCTCCTACCACATGAACTCCACCCCCCCCCCCCCCCCGCACACACACATTATCCAACTATTCAAGGAAACTGTATATACTTGCATATGGAGACATTGATTTATATCAAACAATATAAAATAGAATATATAATAGAATACCATATTTCTAGTCATCTCTCTGTTTATGCTTATATTTAAACAAATATCTTATACACACACATATATATATACACATATATATTTATATTCAATGGGATTATGTCATATTTTTAAAACCTAAAATATCATTGCCGTCTTTCCAGGCCAGTACATAGATGCAACTTAGCATATATTTATAGGTCCACACTTCCCTACGTGAAACCTTGCGACTAGATGGATTTTGAAATTCAGATTTTTTTAAATTTTGGAAACATAATACACATACTGTGTATTATTGTAGCATTTCCAGTTATGGGTGGCACCGCATAATCAAACACATTAATATTTCTACAGGGACCTGAATGCACAGTCACACTTAATACGATAAATACAGTTTATGAGTAACCTCATGTCAAGTTGGGATAGGTTTTTACCTCCAAATAAGTTCATGTTAGATTTGCAGAAGAGATTATGAATATTTATAATTCTGTGAATCTTTAAAAGGTTGTTAACTAGCAATATATCTAAAAATGCACTGAGAAACGATGGTCTTGATGGAGCAGAGAGGAAATCAGTTCAAAAGGCCAGAGAGTTCTCTGGAAACCAGTGATCTCAGCAGTGGCGTGACACTCCAGGCGAGTGAGAGGTCTGCAGAATGATGGCTTTGCCCAATGTCTTTGTGAGTCTAAAATGCAAACTGGGCATTGAGCCATATTCAGATTCTTGATCAAATCCCGACATGTATGCACCACAGACATGCAGCACTCTGGGAAGGGGCTGGTGTGGCGAGAGCGTTACTGATGAGCTGAAAGATTTACTGACTCATCTGCAGAAAGCCAGCGTGGGAAAATTCTGTCCTGCAACACAGGGAAGAAGCAAGAAGGAACCACAGGCTAATGGATGTGTTCCCACATGTAGAAACAGGCACAGTGATGTCTGTTGGTCCCACACTTTGAGGAATATTGTGAAATAAGAAGAGGTTGTATCCTTGGATTGATTTTGACGTCTTTGAAAGAATTCAAAGAACTGCTTATAATTCATATGCACTAGGTGTGAAAATAAAGCAGTATTCCTTTGCAATCTCATGCTGCATACGATAAAGTGTGTCATTAGATACACAGAAGCAGACTAACACGGAAGGCATCACCTTCTGGCAGAGGGCTCTGCCACTGCCTTTGATGTCCAGTGAAGATGGCTGTAAGTCAAGAAAAGTGGATTTCAGAATGCACGCTCACATTCATACATTTATCTGCTTACACATTTTAAGTAATACTTTTAAGTGTTTCACAGTCTATTTAGTATTCCAGCATGATTTTATATTTTTACAATGTGTTTAAGCTACAGTATGACAAAAAAATCAATGTGTACTTTTAAAATTTTTATTTATATTTTTTAAAATTTAAGAATCATTAGTATACAATATTATATTAGTTTCAGGTATATCATACAGTGATTTGACATTTATATACCTTGCCATATGAGCAAACGAACAGACAAAACCAATCCAAGACAATGTGCACTGTATAAAAGTGAGTGAAATAAAGGGGTCATCAGTTAAAATGCACACAATGAAATCAACACAGATATAGATGTAAAAGCAGAAAACTTGATTTTATTCCTGATTCTGACATATTTGAGTCTCATTCCTCTTTTCAAGCTGCTTAACTTCTTTGAAACCATTCTGCCTTTATCAAAAAATTATTGTGATTGTGTTTTAACATTGGATGATGACTGTGAAATGTTTTATAGAAGTTTAAAGCACTGTTGTTGACCACTCAAGAACTTATCAAACATTTCTTGAGTCCCTTACATGCCAAGCATTGCTAGCTCCTGGAGTACATAGGATGTAGAATGGGCATTTTGAGAAGGCAGATGGTGAGGGGAAGGTGAGGTACATGGAATATTCCAGAAGCGTGTATGGGACACATTCTGTAACAATGTGTGTGAGACAGGGAGAAGAGTCTAGATAAATAAATATGGGATTATTAGCTTGATACCACAGTGAGTGGAAATGCTCATGTAGGGAGAATATTGGGGAAGCAAACAGAGATGGTCAATAGTTCAGGTGAACCAGGGAGACCCATCTCCAAATGCAACTGGGTGAGAAGTAGGAAGGAGGAGGGGAACAACATATTAACATGGGTTGTTATTCCATTTTACAGTTAACAAACAGCGTAAAAAGGGTGGTGATTCAGGGTATAGATAAATGAAATGAGGTAGCAAACAGATGTTACAAATGATTAGAAGAAAGCTCTTTGTAATGTAACTACTGAAACAGTGACCTCTCATTCTTTGCACATCTTGAGCTGCCTCTTTCAAATAGCCTGCGGGGTGCCAGGTTTACTGACGAAATGCTGTGCATGGTAATCCTACTGTGGCAGGTTCACCTTGGGAAATATCAGTATAAACATGAAGGTAGTCTATGCAGTTACATACAAAGTTTGTCAATAAACTTCGCTGGTGGAATCATGAGAATTAGAGACATGTTAACATATACTTGGTAGAAGTGTCAATTAAAACATTTCTTTAAAAAATATGCTTTCATTGATTTCAGAGAGAGGAAGAGAGAAGGAGTGAAAGATAGAAACATCAATGATGAGAGAGAATCATTGATTGGCTGCCTCCTGCATGCCCCCTACTGGGGATGGAGCCCACAACCAGGGCATGAGCCCTGACCTAGAATGGAACCTTGACCTCCTGGTTCATGGGTTGATGCTCAAGCACTGAGCCACACCGGCTGGGCTGAATTAAAACATTTCTGAAGCAATTTAAAAATGAGGAAGTGTATATTCTTTTTTTTTTTTTAAATATATTTTATTGATTTTTCACAGAGAGGAAGGGAGAGAGATAGAGAGTTAGAAACATCGATGAGAGAGAAACATCGACCAGCTGCCTCCTGCACATCTCCCACTGGGGATGTGCCCGCAACCCACGTACATGCCCTTGACCGGAATCGAACCCTGGACCTTTCAGTCCGCAGGCCAACGCTCTATCCACTGAGCCAAACCGGTTTCGGCAAGAAGTGTATATCCTATGATCCAATTTCACTTCTAGAAACCTACTTTATAAAAATGGAAATCCCAGTTTTTTAATTGTATCGGTAAAAGGGTGCCTGTGGAAGCATTCTTTATTTAATGAAACACTTGCACCAGATATGTTTCGGAATTTTAATGTTTGAAACTTTTATAACAATAATATGAAACATATCAATATAAATAACACTAAGGAGCTTGGAGAAGCACCTCAATCAAACACATTCATACTTTTTGCAGCAAAATATAAAGAAAGATTACAAATAGCCTAATATTGCTTCAGGTCAGATTTCCCAACAAATAAACTGGAGAAAATTTTTAATTTTGAAATTGCAAATAAGTTATTGTGGACCTATAATTAAATTAATTTTTAAAAAGGAATAATTTGAATGTCCACAGAAAATGTTATACTTCTATTTAAAATATCAAGTTAGATTTGTACATATTGACCTGGAAAAATGACTACAATAAATTGTGTATGGGAAAGAATAATTTTTCAGATTAACATGAATAACAATTTTATTTCTGTAAAAAAAAAATCACCTGTGTATTTACATTTGTAATTTTTATAAGCATGGGAAGAAGTATAGAAGTATGTTTTCACAGAAAGTGGCCATGTAATATAATTTTTAAACATGACAATCTATTAGAAAAATTAAAAAGTTAAGCAGGACTCATTAAGTATATCATGAACCTTGATCTCACATGCTTGGCTTGCAGCCACATGGCTATTTATAGACAGTTTGCAGCCAAGAGTATGAAGTGTTACCTCAAATTCTCTGGTAAGGCAAACAATTCAACGATGTATGATTAACATTTAGGTGTAAGAATGTATTAACTCAATTAACATGGTAAAGAAAGCAATTAAAATGTACAGGAGAATGCTTCTATTTTTCCTGACCATGAAGATCATTATCTTTAATTAAATGTAGAAATGATATTTAGATCAAGGGAATTGTGGCCTATAAATAATTAATCCTCTATCTAAAAATCATAAAGATCATGATATATAATGAATGTATTAAAATTCTCAAATATTTAATCATATATATGATTATATATATAATAGCATATGGCATAATAAACTAATGAAAATAAATAGTAAATAGTTATTTATATAAATAAAAGCCTAAGCTACCGTCCGACCGACTGACCATCCAACCGTCCAACTGGTAGCTGTGATGTACAATGACCACCAGGGGGCAGATGCTCTGACCAGTAGCTATGACATGCTCTGACCAGTAGCTATGACATGCACTGACCAGCAGGGGGCAGACGCTCAATGCAGGAGCTGCCAAGCTGCAGTGACTTGGCAGCTGCAGTTCTCAGGTGACGCACCCAGAATCAGAGAGGAGAGAGCCTGATTCCAGGGTGCATCACCCGAGAACCTCCCTCTTGCAATCTGGAACCCCTCAGGGGATGCTGGAGAGCCAGTTTTGGCCCTATCCCCACAGGCCAGGCCGAGGGACCCCACCAGTGCACAAATCTGTGCACTGGGCCTCTAGTTTAATATAATATTCCAATTCTGTTGTGATTGATGAATTTTAAAAATTGGTGACTTGCTAAATGCCCTGCCTCTGTTATGATTTTTTAAAACATATATGGGACATTTGAACTTCTATATATTTTAAAATTGTTTTGAAATTTCAATTGTATGTAATGGACTGAGGTGGACTCTATATTATAAGGCCCTACTAGAAAACAATTTCAATAAGTGTCACAAAGTCAGAGCTCTAGTCTCTTTTGCTTGGGAGGCCATGCCCTCTACTTGTCCCGTTCAGCCACGCTGGGCTGGGTGCACTCATTGGCATGGGCTTGGCTCTATGAGGCAACTAAGACTGTTATAGTTGGTTAGGGCTTGTGACTTGCTCTTCATTAAATGTTTATTGAATATTCTTTACTAAGGATCTTGAAAAGTAATATTTCTTCCAAAGAGTTATTAGAATTAAAGAAAGTTTAGATTGTTGTAGTAGCTTTCAAACTCATCTTTCTGATTACACCATTGCCATTATATAGTCTCCTCTCAAAGAGAATGCAGAGTAATTCATTTTAAGAGAAGTCACGTTATATTTTACTTCTGCTCAGAATCCTTTCTCACACTGTAAAAACTAAAGTCTTTGCAATAAGCTGCAAGTCTCTACTTGATCTGGCTCTAAGCTAATGTATTACTCTTACTTCCTCATGCACCCAATGCTCTAGGCATACTGGCTTCCTTGCTGTTTCAGGAATACATATGACCCACTCTTGACTGACAATGTTTGCACTTATTATTTCTTCTGACTGGAATTTTCTTCCCCAAAATATCCATATGACTCAATCCTTCACATCTTTCAAGTCTTTGCTCAGTTGTTACCTACTTGGTGAAACCTTAAAAACACACCCATATCGCTCTTTATCCGCACCCTTGTTCATTTTTCTCCATACCATTACTAACAGTACAAAGTAGTTTGTAGTTTACATTTTAATTTTGTTTATTGTCTGACTTCCCCACTAGTATATATGCTCCATGAAAACAGGATATTTTGTCTAACGTGTTCACTATTGTAGCTTCAGAACATGGGAGAATGCATAGATAGCACTTAGTAGGCTCGCAGTGCAAATATTTATTGAATGAGAGAAATACAAAGAGAGGAATCAAAGATAATGTTAAAGTTTTGACTGAGCAACGTGAAGAAGTGAATTGACTTCGGATGAAATGGAAAGGCTAACAGAGGAGTAGCTCTTGAAGGGAGGAAGAATCAGCAGCTAACCTGTTATATGCGGCAAGCCTATCCAAGTGAAAATGTGAGTGAGAGGTTGGACACATGGGTCTGGAGTTCAGGGGGTAGCTTTACACAAAAGAAATGGGGGTCATTTGCATATATAGAGAGAATAAGATTGAAAAGGGATAAGTGTATATAGAAGATAGTAAGAGCCTAAGTCATGGACCTTCTCGGTGAGACCTTCCATGGTATACTATTTAAAATTTCAAACTGCATCCATACCACGTTCTATCCCCCACCCTTCCTTATTTTCCTCTATACCACTAGTAACATAACATTAACAGGCTAAGGAGACAAGTTATTCAGTGAGGAAGAGAATACACACAGCCAGCAAAATATTAGAAAGTTCCTGAGTGGGTTGTGTCCAAGAGAAGAAAGCATTTCAAAGGAGGAAGGAGTGACCAACTATATCAAATACTACTGACAGATCAAGCAAGATGGGGACTGAAAATTGACCACTGGCTTGGCAAAGTGGAGGTCACTTATGGCTTCCACAAGTACAAATATCATCTATAACTCCTCTCTTTGTATTTCCCTTATTCAATAAGTATGTGTCCTGGTGAAAGCCTGATTCAGATGTTTCAAGAAAGAAGGGAAAGCGAGGAACTGGAAAGTGAACATAGCCACTGGTTTCCAAGAATTTTATTAGAAGGAATGAGAGAACTGAAGTGGTAGTTGGAGAGACAAATGAAATGGAAAGATTTTTTTTCTTGTTTAGTTTTCTTCTTTTAAAGATAGAAGAAATGATGGTATATTATGGAGACAGTCAAGAGAGAAGAAAAAAACCGTGATGCAGGATAAATGTCCTTGAACAGTGAGTTAGCGGAATAAGTACACATGAGGAGATTTTGCTGTAACTTGGAACACCAATAATTCATATATAGCAACAAGAGAGATATCAAGTGTAGGTGGCTAGGTGTAGGAAGGTGAAGAGATATGATAAGGGTAATTGATTTCTGAGGCTTCTTAAAGTTTCAACAAAACAGGAAGCATGATCATTAGGTGGTGAACACACATTACAGTGACATGTTGTGGTATTGTGCACCTGAAACTTATATAATTTGTTAACTAGTGTCACCCCAATAAATTCAATAAAAAGGGAGGGGGAGATTAAGTGAAAGTGTGAGAGGGGAAGTAACTATGAAATGTTTGTTAAGGAAAAAAGAAGGGTGAGTGGACTAGAAGAACTTAATTGCGCACATTTCTGAATTAGTGATCATACATTGGAAGTGGGTCAGGTCACCATGCTCATGTTTGTGTGTGTGCATGTGTGTATGTATTTTTCCTTTATCCCGTACACTATAGATGCAGGCATGGAGTAAATAAAGCATTGAATTTGTGGTATAAGATAATAATTGTAATGCTTAATCATGAGACTTAAAAGGACAAATGAGAACAGGAAAGGAATGAGAAACAGTGAAAGATGATGGTGTCAAAGCCCCACAGGGGTTAACAAATTAATGGAGTCTTGGTACTGTGGGAAATGAGTTGAAGGTGGGGGTTGAAGTTGAGGATGCTTGAAATCATAGCTATGGAGAGGTTGTAGCTACTATAAATGACAAGGTCTAGGTTTGACTAAGAGAATATGTGGCTGAGGTGGGGAAGAGGAAATCATTAGTGGAGAGAGGGCAGATCTAGCATCAAAGGGATTACTTACTGAATTATGACTGTAAATAGGACAAGAAAAAAAATTAAATCTTTCAGGAAAGAGAAACATGGAACAGGAGTTGGTAAATAACTGCAACAACGAGGATAGTTGTGTGGAATTAATTCTGTATTATAAAATTCTCAGCTGAGAGTTCTCAGCAAAGAATAAAGGAGAAGGGTCTGGAAACAATAAGGGAACCAAGCAGACTGCCTTCAGCATCATACCAGAGGAAGAACATATGGTCTGAAATGGCCACTACTAGAGAGGACTGGAAACCTATACTGCCTGGTGGCAGTTAGGTCAAGAAGGGGGTAGGAACTGTCAGAGAAAGATTTGAGGGAACTTTTCAAATAATTGATCTTTGTTAATTGAGAAGGTACCAGGGGAGGGAAGTGTGGGAAATGAGGCCAGAAATTGGATTTATAGAGCGTTATGAGTAGCAAGATCATATCATTTATTATCAAAACCCTCAAAAAGGCCCCAATAATAATTACATCTAGATAAGAAGTGTTACCTGGGACTGTCCCAGGCAAAGCTGGATACGTGGTCACCCTAACCATGAAGAGGAGGCTTGTGAAATAGGAGCTTATCTGGAACAGCAACAACAGGAGAAAAGTGAGTGAAGATACTGGTCTTGATGGTCCCAAGCCAGATTTTCCCAAAGCCAAGAGTTGTTGAAGCAGTGGTAGGATAGGCAATAGGCAAAGGTTTCTTTCCAGGACAAGTATTAATAGACTGAAATTTAGGTGAGTTTTCAAATCCTAATTCAGTACTAGTATTTACAAGAAAGTTTCAAATCATTATCAATCAAATGTGTTTGAAAATTAGGATTATTGTGAATGTACACATGTATGAAATTATAAATGATTTTTTATCTATGCATCTGGAGTGCCTTACACACTGTAGTAGTGAAGATGGCAGTTCCTGTTTGAGTTCAAAAGTATGTACATTAATTTACTAACCTGTACAGGGTCCTTTTCTGAATGTGGGGGCTTCCCATGAAAGACCATACCAATCCCTCATCTACTGGAGCAAACATTTCAGCAAGTCATTGAAATTCTCCTTTGAATAGTTTAGAAATTCCCATTCTGTTATTTCAGTTTTCATATCACTAGAGGACACTGTTGTCCTTTAGATCTATTTCATAACTATAAAAGTCTTTAAATACTGTCTGAATAACCTCAAAAGTGATCAATGTTAAAAATAGGAGGAAAACTATGCGAATATTATCTTTTGTACTGTCAGCTTACTTAAAATTAAAAAATGGCCTTTAAGTACTCTTAAAGCAAAATGTGAAACTTGCCTTTAAAAACTCAGATGGCATTTACTTCCCCCCAAGCCTATGGTTTAATAGAAAGATCATGAACCTACTTCCAATGAAATATCTTTGCAAAATGATGGATTCTAAAAGATACTAATAGAAATCAAAGTCAAAGTAGAATGGTTAAAGTTATTAAATGCCAAGGATTGTTCTAAGAAGGTTACATTTGTTGTGCTATTTAATTCTGTAATAGTTCTATGAGTTATCTACCAGTGAAAATTTAAATGTATAGTTGAGGAAACTAAGGGACAGAGAATTTAAATAAATGGCCCAAGATTGTATAGCACTAACATATTGTTATAAGAGCTTCCCCATAAATGTAGATATGGGATGTATATGTATGTGTGCACGTGTATATAAAATCACATGTATAGAATCATGTATGTACACACACATATTTTAGTACTTCAGTCATTGTCCAGAGCGGTGTAGGGTCTGAGAGTTCACCCTACCTTTAAGCTAGTCAATTAGCTTATTACTGATTCATATATGCCCATAGAAAATATGAAGTTCCCGAATCAGAGACAAAGGGCTGTATCACTCACAGCAAAGCAGTAGCCAGAGCTTCATATTTGTGCCAATTCACCCTTGCCCTCCAAATCCCACGGATGCTCGAACATGCAGCGGATTGCATTGTAGCAGAGGAACACTGAGCTTGGAGGAGTTACTGCTTTCGCAGCAAGTAAGAACAAGCCTGCTCCCTGTCCAGGGAGAGATGCTATTGCATCTTTCAAGGTTGCTCACGGCAGTCACAACCTTGAGAGATGGCTCAGGTAAAGAGTGTCACAATTATACATTCTTGGAATACCCAGCAAGAACGTGCAGGGCCCCATGGCAGATCACCTCTCCAGACAGTCACCATATGTTGTTGATATGCAGACTTCACCTAACTCCCCGCTCATGGGTGCAAGATGGCTGCTTTGTCGCCATCCATCGATTCTATATCCCCAACTGAAAGTGGATTCCAAATGGTGATATTTCCTAGATGGACCGGTCACTCTTTAACATACAAACGTAAATTTTTCCCCAAAAAATCCACCTGGTAAACTTGAACTTAGATCCTATTGGTCAAATTTATGTCATACAGCCATATTTAGGAGCAAGGAGACTTTGGGGATTAAGGAATTTTAACAGGATACAATGCAACCTCAAACACAACCACGTCTATTGTTAATAAAGAAAAAAGAGTTAATGGATACTCAGTAAAAAGCTAACAGAGAAAAGGCAAAACAAGATAAATCTATATGTCTATACAGATACCCATACCTATATCTATTATTTAACCACCTAACAATATGTTAAGCCTGGTGAAGGCAGGCACATATTTGTTTATCTTTAATTCATAATAATGTTATGTATATATAGATGTTTGTTAAATTAATAATATCTAACATCTTGGATTTGGAAAAGGCTTTAGAGACTACTTTTTTTCTCTTTTTCATGTTACACAAGTCATGTAAGATTTATGTAAGAAAACAGACTTGTTCAAACATACAGCAACTTAGTGTCCTGGTTCCCATTCTTCCAAATCTAGCCATGTACTCTTTTTTATCTTTATTTTTCTCAATATCACTCTGCCTTTAAAGCAAGGGACTCATAGCAGATAGAGTTTGGGAATTTAGATTCAGTGAGGTTTCTGAATAGCTCTTATTCTGAATATTCTTACCATATATACTGTATATCTAGCAGGTAGATAGCTGAAGAGAGGCTATACCAGCCGTGGGCAAACTACGGCCCGCGGGCCGGATCCGGCCCATTTGAAATGAATAAAACTAAAAAAAAAAAGACCGTACCCTTTTATGTAATGATGTTTACTTTGAGTTTATATTAGTTCACACAAACACTCCATCCATGCTTTTGTTCCGGCCCTCCGGTCCAGTTTAAGAACCCATTGCGGCCCTCGAGTTAAAAAGTTTGCCCACCCCTGGGCTATACAGAGAATTAGAAAAAGCTCATTTACTAAAACAGAAAACTCGCATGGCAGAGGTGAAAGTACATAGGTATAAACTGATACGGAAAGAGAACTATCATCATGCATTTCTAGGATGGGGGGGGGGTGGAAACACAGAAAGCACATGCAAGTAACGTGCACACGTGTGGAAATGGTCATGACTTGCATGGAAATGTCTGGGGAACAACAGAGGGACAGAAAATGGGGAAGCAGGTCTCGCCTCCTAAGGGCTCAGAACACAGATGGAGCAAAAGCAAAACAATGTGTATGCAAATATCTTTTTGTTAATGCTTTTCTTTAAAGTCATGTTTATTTTAAAGTTTTAAAAGATGTGATGTTTTAAATTATATTGATTATTTTAAGTATGCTTCATCTACTTTACAGCAATCAGTCTTTTGTATCACAAACACGACACACATATAGTTGGACAGAGATGAGTCAGCCCAAACTGACCTAATTCTTGACATAGTTGACAAGAATTCTTATTGTAAGACCAAAGAGTGCTGTAAATACTCCAACCCCCTTTTTATTGTTTGCCATTATGACTTTCCACCTTTGTGAGGGGCTAGGACGATTTTCTCATATACTAGTTCCTCTTAAAATTTGAACCAGTGCTCAAAGGATTATATTTTAAAAGATGCAATGAAAATAATAACAAGAAATTCCTTTCTACGTGATGTTTTTCGTTGGACCCAGGCTCCCTATCCACATGGCTTCTTAACTTAGTCCAGATCAGTTTATAAAACCATGCTTATACATGGGTCTCATGTTGAAATGCACAGTCTCACTTTTATTTATATTGTAAGTAGGAGTTTTGATTGAGTGTATCAGCAAGCAAACATATATTCATTTCAGTCTCATAATTTCTCCATCAGTTGTCTGCTTCAATACAGTCATTATGAGGAGGGGGGAAAAGTGTAGCTGCCATTCTTACTCCACTACTAGGAATTCCGAGATGCTATCAAGCAGAATCGGCAGACAGGAGTCTGGCGTGGCTCAGTGAAACCTTATAGTCCACCTGGGTCACGGCTACTTTTGTAGCACTTAAACTTGAATCCTCTCCAGCACTACAGATGCATGCTCTGGCAATAATCTGGAATCAGTCACTTTTGTTTTTTTGTGGTGAGATGGTTTCTCAACCAAATTGATGCCTAGCAGCTGTGAATATCAAATTTTGCATGAGCTTCTGAAAACAAAAGAAATAATTGTAGCACATGCTTCTAAAACCATATAGCCAGTCAGCAGGAGTTCCTGTCATATAGTTACAGATACTCTTAGGTCAAATTGATAAGGTCCGTTTGCTAAATTATCAACAGCTAATGTTCCACTCTTAAAGGGACCAAAGTCACAATTGTCCAGCTATCCCCATTTGGCGATGACCTGGGTGTGAAGCATTGAGCTATACAGAAAAGGAGAATGAACCAAAGAGTTTGTTTGACTCACTTAAAGATTATGATTGTTAAATTACTCAACAAATATTAGTGGGGGGAGGGGAAACAATGACACAAAAATATTTTTTAGTTGCTCTCCAGGATATTAAGGAATTGTTGTTATTATGCCAAGTAATGAAGAAGGTAACAACGCAGACTCAAGGGTGGACCCTCAGGAGGGGCTCATTTGACGAGCTTTCACCCTTGCCCTTCCTGAAGGTCAGCAGCGAGGCACGGGCCAGGGTGCTGGTGTGTGCGAGCACAGTTCCTTAGGCTCCAATGCTCTGCCGCTTCACAAGGCCAGACCCCCAGCTTTGTAAGTGTGGACAATGGCGCATTATTTGTTCAAGACCCTGACATGTGACACTGGGAGATGGAGTCAGTGGACGGAGCAGCTGCTGCCTGCTCAGCCATTTCGTCTAAAATCCCTTCCCTCCCTACCCGGGGGCAGAAGGGAGAGTTTCCATTCAGAGACAGAGATGAATTCCTGTTTTTCAGTAAAAGTAGCTGGAGAGGAAATGTTCCACATAGCATGCAAACGCTCTGCCCGAAGCAACACAAGGGCATTATTTTTAGTATTCATTGAACAGCCCATGTAGAGGGTTCTGTAAACTGTATCAGTGATGATATCTAACATTTTAAATAACTGATAGAGGTTTTTTGCAATTGTATATTCTAGTTTCACAGAATGTGCTACATACGGATTTATTTTTTTATTTGGGGAAAGTTCATATATTAGCATAATAAAATGTCCACAGAAGCATTATAACATTTGAGATGATAGTCTAACTTCTTCATTTTAACTCCTAAAATGTTTACCTTTTAGTAAAAAGTACAATCCTATTTTTAAAAGATCAGTTTGATTCTTAAAACAGTAAAATACTATTTCTCCATGAGTAATATGCATTCGCATTTTTTCAGTAGAGCACAGAGCTATTTTGATAAGTAAGCTCCTTAAGCATGAAGAGACACTGAATTGAATTTGAACAAAGAGGAAGAAAGGATGTGAATCTAAAGCAGGCACCACCTGAACATTATGTCCTTGAAGGGGAAGAAATAGGATTGCTTATACTCATTCAACCACAAAACAAAACAATGCAAAACCAAGCCAAAGCCTTTAGGGATGCATCTTCCCCAGCCTTTTGCCGTTATTGCCATGATATCTCCAACTAAAATTTCCTGCCAACTGAGACTTTGGCCATTGAATTATCCACGTTCTAAACTCCCGCAATAAAAAGGAGACTCAGGGTCCATGTCCCTTTCCCAACAATGATCTCCAACTAATTAGCAGTTTGTCACCTTAAGCATGTTGCTAAACCTTTCAAATCTTCCCATACAAGGTGTAGCTAGTTGATCTCTTGCTGTCCTTTTTATCTTTAGGATCAATAATAGTATGCTCATTACCCATAATTTTGTAAAACACGCTTCATGTAGGTCATTTTTGTAGTGCAAACTGAAGTGTGTGTAAAAGTCACTGCTTTTCTTCCACAAGGCAGTGGGTCCTATGTGCATATAATTTTTGCAGTTCTGAAATTAATCCACTAGTCATTTTATTTAAAAATACTTTATAAATCAATCCTTTGAAGACATGGTAAGTACTTTTGGTAAAGTTCCTTACTCACTACTTTTAACTTTCATTCATGTAAATTTTGATTTTCCTCCATGAGGTCAGCTGAAAACAAGCTATTCTGGCACTTCCTTAAAGTCCTATGAAGCTCTTAAACTGAATCCTTATACTTTGGACTCAATTACAAAAAGATGAAAAATGATTAACTGGTTGACATGGGTTACAGGTGAAGCTAATTGAGCAAGTTAGGAAAAAACATACAATAGCACATACCATTGCTTCCCTGCCCCCCCCCCTTTACACACACACACACAAACACATATTGATTTCAGAGAGAGGGAGACGGAGAGAGAGATGGAAACATCAATGATGAGAGAGAATCATTGATTGGCTGCCTCCTGCATGCTCCACACCAGGAATGGAGTCTGCAACCTGCATATGCCCAACTGGGAATTAAACCATGACCTCCTGGTTCATGGGTTAACATTCAACCACTGCGTCATGCTGGCCAGGCTCTACCCCTCCCTCCCCACTTTTTATAATTGCACACCTTTCATTCTGTTATTGCCTGTATCAGGTTTAATATACCACTATATGGCACTTTATTTTGCACATATTTATCTCCCTATTGCTTATGCAAGCTCCTTTGGAAAGAGACTTGGCCTTACTCTCCACCGAGTGCTTCATCTCTCAACCTAGAAGGGCCTCTAGAAGGATATAGAAGCTGCTCCATAAACGACCCACAGACACAGCCTCTAGCTCAGCGGTTCTCAACCTGTGGGTCGCAACCCCTTTGGAGGTCGAACGACCCATTCACAGGGGTCACCTAAGACCATCGGAAAACACATATTGCTTTTGTGATTAATCACTATGCTTTAATTATGTTCAATTTGTAACAATGAAAATACATCCTGCATATCAAATATTTACATTACGATTCATAACAGTAGCAAAATTAGTTATGAAGTAGCAACGAAAATAATTTTATGGTTGGGGGTCACCACAACATGAGGAACTGTATTAAAGGGTCGCGGCATTAGGAAGGTTGAGAACCACTGCTCTAGCCCAAGCTGTGCTTTGTGAACTCGAGCAAAGCTACTTCACTTCTCTACAAGCAGTAAGTGCAAGGTAGAGGTCAAAGCACCTAAAGATTCACACCAGTTAGCGTCTTATTGAGTACTGACTCTGTGCCAGGCCCTGTCCTAATAACCGAGAGCACAAGGACGCTGCCCTGAAGGAACTCCCTTTCATGTGGAAAAGATAAATTATCCAAAAGGAGTTCCTGAGTGATGGCGGTAGCATGGTACCATGTTAGGCAGTCACCTGTTGCTGCCCTTAGCATTCTTATTCCACAGGCTTGGCGGTTTACGTGGAACCCATAGTAGCTTCTTAGGCTGAACCTGGGGGTCCTAAACCAAGAACACCAATGATGCTGGAATGACAGGTGTAAAGCAAAGAAACCCGGGAGAAAGAGGAAACCAAGATGCAACGGATGTGTCAAGGAGAAGACCATGTGGAGGGGGATAGAGACAAATACATTCAGGGTTCAGAAGCCAGATTTTTGGGAAGGAAGAATGGGTTTGAGTGAGCGGGGATGAGATCAGTCAGGAGGCTTAGAAAAGGTTGCTGAGAGGTACGGTGGGGCAACCTGAGCATAATGTTCAGGACGAATAGTCAGGCATCAAGGGCCGTGAGGACGAGTCTAGGAATTCTTAGCATATGTGTTGACATCGCATATAAACAACAATTTGCCATTTTAATACTATATATATATATATATATATATATATATATATATATATATGGTTTAATCCTCAACCGAGGATATTTTTTCCATTGATTTCTAGAGAGTGGAAGGGAGTGATTAGAGGGAAAGAGAGAGAAAAACATCAATCTGAGAGAGACACATTGATTGGTTGCCCCGTCCCCTCACGCACCCCAGAATTGGGCTGGGGAATAGGCAACTGAACTAGGTGCCCCTGACCGGGAATCAAACTACAACCCTTTGGTCTTCGGGCTGATGCTCTAACTACTGAGCGACAGGCCAGGGAACACTATGTTTTTAAAAGCATAGGTTTGGGACTCAGAAGGTGTAGATTTTACTTTATTTAGTTTCTGATCTTTCATAAATCATGTAGCTTATTTACATCTTAGGTCCCTTATTTTAAAATGAGGGGTCATACTGTTCTATGAAAACCTATAGCATATTCTAGGAGCCGTCCCCTTGTCTTATCATGACCTTATGCTATTCATTCTATAAAGAAATGATTTCCCATAATTTAAAATATGCTTTGAACAAAATCTTACATTTATGAAATTATAAAATATACTTAATACATGTTATAGCTGACATATTTTTTACACATGACTTCAAAGACACGCTCAATAAATTAAACCTGACTGTGTTTATTTAGGGGAAAATGAACTAGAGAGAGACATTTTTAGTTAGCGAATTAATATTATGGGTTTTATAGAGTACACAGATATTTTTGGCAGGAGAGTGTGATTGTACAGAACGTTTACCTTTTAAGGTAAACTTATTTTAGCTCACCTCCGTGAAAGCCGGCCACTCCAACTCTAGGTCAATGGTATGACATCAAACAGTAACTTTCACTCAGCGCAGGCGTCAGTCCTATTAGCAGTTACATTGGTCTGCCCACGCCACTTCCATCCCCCTCCCTTCCCCAAGTGCCTGCTGCATGGAAATGTTAGGAACCAAAGCTTAAGGCTTTCAGGTGCTCCATAGTTTGTGTTTGGTTCTCACTCACAGCTGATAACCTTCCATATGACACTACTTTTGATACTTGGTATCCAGTGTCCAGAGGCTAATGGTCTGGAATCCTATGGGTAAATCTTGGTGGATCATATTCCAAGTGAGTGTGGCTTTTCACTGCCTCTGAGAATTTCAACAATTTTGAGCACATACCTAAAAGCAAACACTGAGTCCCACGGCGCTTTTAGGTTTGGAGTATATTTCAAATGCTGTATTTCTAACTTTTGAGTGAACGCAGCACCCACTAAATACTTTTAGGCTGTACTTTGCTGAGAAGAGTTGCTTCCCACACTGCTATTTTGTTTCTTCTTAAGAAGCTTAAGCCTCCATGCAGCCTTGAGGCCATTAACTGTACAAGTGTTCCTGCACTAAGCTATTACTTGCACGCCATTGGGATGAGTTAGAAGGAAAGATCGTATATCTCTCCTCTCCCCTTGAATTTGGCAAGGAATTGGCTCTTGGAAGAAAATTTGACTTGGATGCTTCTGGTTATCAGGGTCGCCTGAGACTGCCAAATCTCCATCATTGTCATGTGACAAAGGAATGATATTTATGAACGTATTATACGCACTAATGGCTTTTTCTCTCATATGCTAATGTGAATTTCGTCTTTGTGCCTTCACCTCTTTATTCCACTAAGGGAAGGCCTATTCCTGGCAGCCTACATCCCAACTTTTTGGTGACAAAAAGTAAAAAATGTAAGCATGGAAAGCTAAGATCAAAGAAATAGTTGGAGAGACTATAATAGTATTGTTTGTTGGGTTATTTCCCAAGCCTTGGTTTATTGCAGAAAATGTGAACACAAAACAAAGAATAAGAGAAGGTGAAGTTCTATTTTTTCAAAACAAAGAACAGAGAAAATAACCATGAACAAAAGCGACCATAAACACACACACACACACACACACACACACACACACACACGGCAGGGATTTTTTTAACTTTCCTATTAAAATAAAAATAGAACTGAGACAGAGGTCGAGAAAGTGAGAAGCGGAGGATTTGGAGGGTGTGAGGAAGTTCAGGTGCGTGGGAGAGTGGAAAGGAAGAGAAAAATGGGATTTCAAGGACTTTCGTTTTGGGTTATGAAGTGGAAACCCTTTAATATTCTTAGGTGCATGCACTTCAAGAGTTTTAATTAATTATTCTTGGCAACTTGATTACGTCTTTAATTGGGTCCCGAAAATGAGCCTGAGCCACATGGGAGTCCACCTGGAGCCCGCTAAGACTTGACCACGTCACCTCCACTTCACCAGTTGCCAAATTCAGTGGGAATGTTTCTCTTTCCGTCCTTATATTTCTTAAACTCTGACAGAATTTGGCAGGATCCACCGCTCCCTCCTGGTGGAGCACCGTCCTCTCCCTCTCTCAGATCCTGTAACACGGTTTTCTTCTTGTTTCTCTTCCAACTTGCTGGCCACCCTTTACCCTTGTGCTGTCCCGTTTCTAGTCTGGTCCTCTCAGGACTCAGTCCAGGGTCTCTCCACCTCCGGTCTCCCTCTCCTGAGCTGAACTCCTCTAGTCACGTGGGTTTAGACAGCATCTGTCGTTCTATGATTCCCAAGTTTATTTCTGCAGTCCAGATCATTATAAACCTGACATTTTCCTTGGATATCAGACTAAGTTTTCAAAACGAAAATTGTAGAACTGAATTTCTGCATTTACCCTTAAAGCCTCATTTACTGTGTCTTCGCAAATGGCACCACCATCCATACAGTTCCAAACCTACATTCCTGGGAATTGTGCTTCTTTCTTCTTTTCACCTTCGTCCTCACATCTGATCCACCCCGTCCTGTCAATTCTTCCTCTAAAGCATATCTCACATCTGCACACTCCTTTCCATCTTCCCCAGCATGTCCCTAGTCACCTCTTCATGTCTTCACATTCTTCCTCTGTTACTCTTATTCCATGGATTCTCCAAACAATTATGGAATATTATTTTTTTACAAACACAAACTGTGCCACACGATATCCTAGTAAAATTGCTCAATGGCTTCCTATTTTCTTTCCAACAAAATCCAAATGTCTAATATTGGCATACAGGAACTGGGTGACCTGTCCCGTCTGTTTGCTCAGTTCCAGATCATTTCCCCTCTCTCCACATTCCAGCTAACTGGACCTCACTGCCCTCTTAAAAGGCGACAGTGATTTCCCTTGTTAGAGCCTTTGAACATACAGTTTTTGCTCTCATAAAAGCGTTTATTTCAATGAACTATTGTTAGACAATTGTCAGACTACTAGGTGTGGTGAAATATCACCTCCTTTGAGACTTTCCTTGATCACACTTAGGATAAGCCACCTCCTTCTATTACTCTCTCAGGAAAATGTGTGTTCTTCATAGCCCTTGGGCATTGGTGACTGGATTATTGGGTGCCTACTTCCTCCCTGAGTGGCAAGCTCCAAAAGGGAGAAAGGAAGTCAATTTCCTTTACATATCATGTGTACTACTTGGAAAAAAAAGAAGTCACTCAATAAATATTAGATAAATGAATAGCTTTTAAAAATACATTTATTTTCTTTGGTCTACATTGGGGTATTGGATGGGTCTTTAACACACAGCTTTTAAAAATATATACCTAGTATGTCTTTAAGAGCACAGCCTTTTATAAATAACTAATTAATTACTCCTATATGATCATAACCACCTATTTAGTGGAACTGTCTCCTAGCCACCAAATGAAGCTCTTTTACATCCTCTATGCCATTAATTGCAGTATGATTTCTATCTCCATATGATTAAAAAGCAAAGCTTGGAAAGGTTAAGTTTATAATCTCTTCTGGTGGATTAGGAAAGTTGAGTCCCATGATACCACAAAGTTTCATCGTATCACCCCTCTCATGTCAGAGCTATTATCATAGGATCTTGGTGACTGAATAATTTCATTTTTCTTGGTGGACCCCACAGTATTCAACTGTAGAGCTCATCACTTCCTCCCATAAGAATCCAATTTGCTCTAGCTGGTTTGGCTCAGTGGATAGAACATTGGCCCGCAGACTGAAGGGTCCTGGGTTTGATTTGGATACCTTGGTTGCAGTGGGAGGCAACCAATCCATGTGTCTCTCTCACATTGATGTTTCTCTCTGTGTGTCTCTCCTCTCCCTTCCACTCTCTCAAAAAAAAACTATGGAAAAATATCCTTGGGTGAGGATTAACACAAAAACAAACAAACAAAAGAATCCATATTCAAGGATCACGAGGATGTAGAAACAGTCTCTTCTAAATTTTTCCACCCATCATCACATACACATAATTGAGGCTCACTATTTATCATGTAAGTCTCTTTGACAACCTCTGATTTCCTGGAGGGGACATTACTTAAGAGGACCATTTAATCTGGTCATCAACACTTAAGCAGTGATTTTCACTTCACTTAAGCTTTTGAATCTTCTGCCTAGCTCTCTCAGAACACTTCCTTTGGGAGAATTTAGCTGATAGCATATAATAATTCTTAGTACCCTGAAACTGTCGTGCTGTGGAGAAGGTCAAGCTGGCCACCTGGAGAGGCCACTGAGAGAGAGAGAGAGAGGGACCTGGTCAGCCTCCAGCTCTCTGGGCTCTCCCAGGTCTGCTACAGACTCTTGAATGAAGAAGACAACTTGGATATTTAGTGCCGCACAACCTTCCAATACTCCCACCACACCCTCCACCTGTGTGGGACTCCACACGAGACCGCTGGTGAGAGCTATCCACTGAGCCCCATCAACTCTCCAAGTGTGAAAGCCTGGGATGCTTATTCCACAAGCACCTTGATACTAAATGTGAAGGTAATAAGAGATTTTTTTTAGGAACCACTTACTGTAAATAGACATAAGTAAATAAACAGTGATCGGAAATGGAACTCATCCTATCTCTAAAATTATGCACATTTTTGGTGTCTTGGTAATGAAATACAGATAAAATATATACGTGCAACGCAGGGAGAAACAAAGACAACATTAAATGATATTTCATAAATAATTAAAAGGAAAATCAACAAAAATATTAAGATTTGGGAGTTACAAAAGAAAAGCTATGGAAATTTTTCACTTGGCTCGGCTGCCAGAGAAAGCAACATTTTCTTATGCCTTCCTTTTTCTAATTAAAATTTTGTGGAGGCTACATGCTTTACAGCTGGGAGTATACTTAAATCAATGCACCTGACTATTAAGAATGAGCAGACACCCTCCAGCGTTCTGTTCCGGGGCCTGCAGGTAACTATGGTAGCACAATAGTGGATGACGCATTCCTCTACGGAAGCACTGCCCAGAGTCTTAATAGAAAAATTCTCTTCTTCTCAGGAGAAATTGTCTTATACAAATAACAAAAGACAGAACAGAATTCACAGCCCGTACGATGATGCTACATTTTTCCTGACGAATAATAAATATGCCTACAGGTTTCAGCATAAAGAAAAAAAAATTAAGTAGAGGTGATGAAATAAGTTTTAAGACCGATTTCATTGAAATCAGTTTTTAAAACATCTTAAAGAAAGTAAATATATTTTTATAGTTAAACATAGTTTCCCCTGAAATATGTCATTTCTATGTTAACAATATTACCTTTAACTCTATACAATTATTTCCAAATTTCTCAGGGTCTATTATTGTTAGATTTATAGCATCTGTTCATATATTAATATTGTAAGTGGTGGGTTGGCTTAAAATTGAAGACATATTCCAAATTCCAAAGAGTATTTTAATATGTGACAAATATTTTCTTAGAATTTTGGCTGATGGATTGAAAAAATTCTTATTCTGAAATCAAGTATACTTTGTTGATTTACAACAGTTTTTTTGTTTGTTTGTTGGTTGGTTTTTTTGTTGCTGTTATTTTTTTACTCAACTTGGCTTTCTGCTTCTAACACAAGAACATATGATTGGACATATATATATATTTTTGCAAATGAAAGTTTCTGAAGCTTATTTTTAAAGGATATTTCCAGTTTCTTTAACCTTAATATACTCAAAAAATAGCACTCCTGAGATGACAATATTTCTTTACAGACAATGCTTGGAGTTATCTTCAGAACAAGACTGGCCTTGCAGAAAACAATGCGTTATTGTTGCAACTAATACTCTGGACTAACCACACGTAAAACTCTGCAGCTCAGAAAATAACCCACAAGCCAAACAAACCAAACCAAATAGCAAACAACTAAACATGACACAAAACAAAAAAGAGCTCCCGCTGTAAACCCCTGTAAGGATGCAGTAAGCTTAGGTTTCTGCTTAGCTAAGCAAACTCTCGAAACATTTGCAAGTCACTTCTTTGTTATAAATAGTAGATGATAGAAATCACGGAGCTGCATTTTCAGAATTTGCCACAGAGTGATAAAAGGAAAAATAGCTCTTTTGTAAACACGGCAGCATGCATAATCAAAAACCTTACCAGTGTCCTCAGAGATAGGTTTCTAAGGGGTTTATATTTATCCAATCATCCTGAAAACACCCTATTGGAGAGCCACTGACTTGAATTTACTCTTGTCTGCTACGGCAAATGTCTTGTGCCCCAATGATAATTGCAAGCATCCATCTCTATGTAATGCATAATTTCAGTAAAAGGTACTTCTGCAATAACAATGGAAAAAGGTGATTTGAGGTAGAGCCATGTCCTTAATGAACCTTTTTAAGTTTTCTAGATGTTGTTGACTCAGTATAAATGGGGATAGTTTATAACACTGTGATGTGAACAGCAAGACAGAATCCATCTCTCTTGCTGGTCTGGGAGAACAAGATGCCTATCCAGTTTTGCAGACTGGCTGTTTCACGTAGACTATACCCTTCATAAACTTCACAGTTCTGACAGGGGAGTGCCACGCACTTGGGAAGGTTTGCTTAGGACTCAGATTCACGAATTTCTCAAGCTCAATTAACTGATAAAGATCAGTTTTAAGACAGTGCAATATATTTGAAATAACCATTACCAATACATGTCTTTTATAGCTTGTAATAGCAGTTCTTTAAGCATTCTTGAGAAGGCTGTTATTATCAAGAATACTCTCCCCTTAGAATATTCTACCCCAAAATATGACTCAAGATAGTTTTGAAACCCTAGAATTGCCAAAAGAGATGGTACACCATAATCTTGGATATGTTGTCATAGACGGTCCAAAGAATCAGGATTCCTTACTGCCTTCCAAGTCTGTGTGTGGACACATTCAATCCTTAAGAATCTGATGTTGTGCCCTAACTGGTTTGGCTCAATGGATAGAGCATTGGCCTGCGGACTGAAGGGTCCCAGGTTCGATTCCGGTCAAGGGCACATGCCTGGGTTGCGGGCTTGGTCCCCAGTAGGGGGCGTGCAGGAGGCAGCCAATCAATGATCTCTGTCATCATTGATGTTTCTATCTCTCTCTCCCTCTCCCTTCCTCTCTGAAATCAATAAAAAAAATGTATATATAAAAAAAGAATCTGATGTTGTATATCTGGCAACAGTAATGTTACCAACTTTAGAAAAAATTTAGACAAAAGTCAGTCAGGGATGGCTATAAAGATTGCTAAGAAACTGCTTGACTCCCATAAAAATGTCAAGGAACTTAACTTCTATGTAGCTCAATTGTCTATATGACATTGGTTCTCTGACATAAGCCATTAGTGCCTCAAGAACTCCAGCATCTCGTGGAAAAAGAGCCCTACACCAGTTTAAATGGAAGCCATGATGAAACAGCCATTCAATATTCTTACCATTTTCTCTTTCCGTGGCTGCTGGGACACAGCATACTTTGTTCCTTAGGAAAATTAAACACAATATTATTTGGGTCAGTGTGAAGAAAACTCTCATTCTCTCCCCCCGCCCCCAAGAAATAAAACTAAGAGAAATATGGAACCATTTATGACCAAATAGAAAACTCTCAAATGTGCTGCAATCAAGCCATTTAATGCCCCAATTTCATTAGGACAGAAAAAAGTCTAATGATATTGTGGCTCTTTTGAAGGTGCATTTATGAACAATATATTTAGTCTTTGTCCTATTTACAAATTTACAAGTATAAGAGGACATTAATTCTATTACAGAGTTATACCATCTGTTTCAACATTGCAATTTTTGGAATTATTTAGATAATTAGATCTTTGATGAGAACATACTTTGTTGTTCTAAAAACTACATTAGATTAAGTTTATTCAAACTCCCTTCACTAGTACTAAATAGGACAGTGGGCGAGGGCACAGGATCTGACAAAGACAGTCGATTGAAGTCCCAGTTCCACTGTTTCCTAGACTGTGTAATTGTGGGAAGGTGGTTAATTTGTGCTGCTCTCAGTTTCCTCACTTGTAAAACAGGAATAATAAGTTCCTAACCACTTGGCATAGAGTGAGAGTGCAATAAGTAATAGTATCACTATATGCTCAGAGCAAAATACTAATAATGAGCAACACTTATCAGCACTCATTTTTTCCTTATTATGAGATCACTTAAAAATTAATAACATTTTCCAGACATAATGGCAAAAAAAAGTAGAAGGAAAAGAAACTGGGGTAGTGGAAAGATATTCCAGAATCATCTTTGGTAGATATGAATAGATGGCTGCAACTAGTAAAGATATGGATGTGGAGAGATCAGACATTATTTTGTGCCTGAACGTCACAATGATTAGAAGATATACCCCTCTCTTTAGAAGAATCAGGCTCAATCTATTTTAATAACCTGGAAATTATTCTTGAGGACTCATGAATATGAATTAATTGCCAGTGGTCAAAAGAACATTGATTTCTCTCTTCTAAGAAACATAGCATTCACAGAAAATGGTATTTAAATGACAAGTCACAAGGTAATTTGTGGCAGTCGGAATTCCTCATTGCCTTTCACAGCTAACCCACAGAGGGAGGGAAATGCACATACTGTGTGACCCCTTAAAATGCCTCCTTCTAGACTCTTACCTCAACAACAATCGGAAATTGGCCTTCTTACATGGAAAAAATATTTTGTAACAACAATACCACAAGGCCAAAGAAATAACAAAGACTTAGTTATAGGAAAAACAATTGCTGATAGTTTTGTGAATATTATCCAAGGATAAATTAAGAGGGGATTTCCCCACAAAGATAATTACTACAAAAAGTAAGGCTGCATTCAAACAGCTAATTGGTATAAACCAAAAAGAGATTCCAAGAATGTCTTGCCTAATGAGCTTTCTGCAACCTTGTAATAAAGACTTAGCTTTGCCTAGAAAAAAATTTTTAAACCGATTGTAGGCGAGCATGTAAACCTCTAAGTCTAGTTTATTTAGTCTAGTTTATTTCATTTCTCCTTATTTTGGATTTCTATAAAACAGTGATTTCAATCTTTGACATAAACAAATTACTACAATGTTGTGGCACACCAAAAAATATATTGTATTTTTTTCTATCTGCCAAAAAAATTAGGTACAATGTTGATTGATTTACAAAATAATAATAAAAGTAATTACCTACCCTTCTGGCTCTAAAGTGGCTTTTTAAAAAATCAGATGCCTATACTTGTACATAAGAATTTCTTGTACCAAGAATTAACCAATCAGCCCTAACCAGTTTGGCTCAGTGGATAGAGCATCAGGCCTGTGGACTGAAGTGTCCTGGGTTCAATTCTGGGCAGACTTGATCCCCAGCCCTGGTTGGGATGTGTGCAGGAGGCAACCAATCGATGTGTATCTCTCATATCAATGTTTCTCTCTCTCTCTCTCATCCTCTCTCCCTCTCTCTTCCCCCTCCCCTCCCTTCTACTCTTCCTAAAAATCAATGGAAACATATCCTTATTATGTGATGTAAATAGTAAGATGCAACTCTATTATATGACCTGTATATTTATGGTTCAAGACACAACATTCATGCTGGATGACCATTGTTGTGTTGGCTGTTGTCATTTTTTTGTAAATTGACAATCTAAGGGAAAAGAGGTCAGTGTCCCTGACTAAATAGACAGGTATTGCATGTTTTAAATTTTTTTTATATTACGCTGGTTGAAAATCACTGCTATAGAACCTCAAAGAGCAATTTGTTATTAATCAAATGTAGAGTCTATCTTGGAATTCCACCAAAGCAGAAGAGACTGACAAATTCACTCTTCCTTTTTACTCCTCCAACTAAACTGGTGATTACTGGCCATACACATTTCCAGAGCGAATTTCCAATTACTTACAAGAAGTAATCATGAGAATGTCTAACCTGAAATGCAAGCAGGGATAATTAAAAAACAAAATTAAAAAAATAGTAGGCAAAATTCGTTTTCTTTTACATGACTTCTAGTTTTATTCTCATAAGGAGAATAGGGAGAAGAGGATGATAGTGAAAATATCAAAATCACACTCCATCAAGAAAAATGATCAAATATATACTAAATGCATCCCTTTATGTAAGTTTAAGATAAAAAAGCAACTGCCTCTTAAAATGAAAATAAATTAGGATTCTTTCTCTGTATGTTCTTTAGTCTCGGAATCTACTCTCTTTAAAGAGGCAAGAAACTTTCTTCAGGATCCCATTGCTTTAGAATAATGCTCTTGACAAAATAATGAAACTGATACATGAAACATGTCAAAATCTTCATTACTGATTGTGCCTCCAGGGAGTCTCTCTGTTTCTTAAACACACAAGACATAAATGATAGAAGAGACACCTACCTCCTTACGCTATTGGCAAGAGGAAAGTTAATACTGCAAAGTAATTTTTGTGAACATGTGTTTGAGTATTTGAATTCTTGGCTGCTTTCAACTTATAATATTTGAATGACAGAAAATGACAAAAGGGGAGGTTAGTGTTAAATATCTAATAAGAGTAATAAATGGCAGTATAAAATGCAAATTTATATGTATATGTCATACATATATTAATCTATACAACATATTACCTATATCTATATATATCATGTACATATAAAACAATATATAGTACATTTATATATATATTTAGATCTTTAATATAGCTATGTATCTATAATAATAGTTATATTTAGTATATAAATTTAGTATTTTTATATACATACTAGAGGCCCAGTGCACAAAAATTTGTGCACTCGAGGGGGTCCTTCAGCCTGCCTGTGCCCTCTCACAGTCTGGGACCCCTCGGGGGATGTCCACCTGCTGGCTTAGGCCCGCTCCCTGGGGGATTAGGCCTAAGCTGACAGTGAGACATCCCTCTGGCAGCCTGGGAGCCCTCAGGGGATGTCCACTTGCCAGCGGGGAGCAGACCTAAACTGCAGTCGGACATCCTTAGCGCTGCTGAGGAGGCAGGAGAGGCTCCCACCACCACCACTGTGCTGGCAGCCATCAGCCTGGCTTGTGGCTGAGCAGAGCTCCCCCTGTGGGAGCGCACTGACCACCAGGGGGCAGCTCCTGCATTAAGCATCTGCCTCCTGGTGGTCAGTGTGTATCATAGTGACCAGTCATTCCCAGTCATTCTGCTGTTAGGGTCAATTTGCATATTACCCTTTTATTATATAGGATAATGTGATAGGCATATTTGTTAATTCATGCCATAACTTAACAAATTTCATTTGTTCACTCAGTATTTTGATGGAGAGGGAAGAATCTGATGAGATTCTAGTACATTAATGTATTTTCTCTGGAAGAGTTTATTAAACTGTGAAATTAGTGAGTTAGCAGTGGTTAAATTAAAAAATATATATATGCCAAAGGAGACATACTTAAAAGGATTAAATTAAAAGAAAACGAAGTTCTTAGCATCTCTGATTTGATGAGCTGCTAGGCTGGTGTGAAGCTGAGCTACAGTGGAAGCACTGGGGTAGCAATAGAAGATGACATTGGTGGTGACATTGGATTTGCAAGGCCACTTCTTGACTCATAGCAGATCGCGCATCCCTTCCTGACCTTTAGATGGACTGTGCATGGTTACTGAAGCCCTCCGCGGGAACTCTTCCTTCTCCAGCACGCATGAAGAGGACTGGTGTCTTTCCCCTTCTGGTTTTTGCTTTTCTTTGTCTGTTTTTCCTTGCACTCATCCTCCTTACTTGCATGTCTTGCATGCAGTCAGTTCTATGCGTTAGGGGATCCCTTCCTTGTTAAGTAAAGGCTTTTGCTTCTTGTGCTGCCATGTCGGAAACAAAATGACAAGCAACCTTCTGTGCAGCTATAATGATGTCTCCGGCACTGATACACAAAACCTTTTTGCACATTTTCTCTCTCACCTGTGTGGCCTGCTCAGATCCAGCTCTATTGGCAGGGAAAAGAGTTCCTAAAGGGACATTTGCCAAGTATGGCCCTGAAGGAACTGCTGAACTGTTTTCCAGATGGTTGGATTGGCATTTTGGGGATGTGTGAAGTGAAGGGTGTTTATGATTCTCCCAGCTCCACCTTCTCTCAAAGTTTCCATTGTGGTTTGGGTGTCCTGGATACTTGGGATATAAAACACGTTGGACAGACTTTACAGCTTACCTCAGATCTGAAGGACATAAGGTGACTCCTCAGATATGCTGCTCTGCTATCCTAGAGAAACCATGGCCTTTTGATTCAGAAACACCTGCCGAACTCCAGCTCTGTCATACACAGCTCAGCTACCTGGAGCAGTCATATCTCCTCTGTGAACTTCATTTTTCCTCTTGGGTGAAACAGGAATAATAATAACTATCCCAAAACAAAAATGCCTATTATAAAGCCTCGTATACTGAGTGCATGCAATATGCTAAGTATTATTATTAATTACTAGAGGCCCGATACACAAAATTCGTGCAAGAGTAGGCTGCTTGGATTCCTCCCTCGCAGCTCCAGTGGATGCCTCGATCCCACAGCTGCAGCCCTGGCTTCGTCCTGGGAGGACATCCAGTTAATTAGTATATTATGCTTTTATTATTATAGATATTGATACTAGAGGCCTGGTGCATGGATTCATGCACCGGTGGGGTCCCTTGGCCTGGCCTATGGGGATTGAGCTGAAACTGGGAGGGTCCTGGATTGCAAAAGGGCAGTTCTCAGGTGACACACCCCGGAATTGGGCTCCCTCCTCTCTGGTTCCAGGTGCATCACCCAAGAACTACCCTGCCAAGTCACCACAGCTCAGCAGCTCCTGCATTGAGCATCTGCCCCCTGGTGGTCAGTGAGCATCATAGCTATCAGTCAGATGGTCAGACAGTCACTTAGGCTTTTATATATATAGATTACCTAATTCTATTTTACTCAGGAATCATTCTCAGGCCCAAGCCCAGCATAAAAGTTGGGAAGTTTTAGTTCTAGCACAAAACATTGATGCCTGAGATGTGCCTCCAGCCTTCCTCCCTGCTCACCCCCTCAAGCAAGCCAAATTCTATCCACACACACCTGTGTGCAAACACACACCTTGTCAGAAAGGTAGTTTTGATATTCAAGGGACTTTACTTCATTTCTATAAAAAGGTTTCACAATATTTTAATCCAAAATGTTCCATGTTCTTTTGGTGAGCTCATCAAAAATAAAAAAAAATAATCAAGACAACGTAATAAATGTCAATTGTATGTCATTACTAAGACGCCACCAGGCCAACACCATTGCATGCTTGAGTAGACTGAGAATCAGCTCTGGGTGAGAGAGCTCATTAATCGAATTAAGTGTGTTTTCTTCCACGATGCTTTCCAGTCTCTGGTTACATTTTCCTTGGTCCTTGGCTGCATCCTCAGATCTGTATTTTGACACTTTTCCCCATTCGGTTTCTGGGCTCTATCCCCAAATCCTTAAGATTCCTCCTCACTCTGCCTCATGCAGGTACCACAAGTTTTAAACTCTTCATGTTCCTCTCCCAGCAGCAGCTTTTATTCCCTCCTTTCCAGAGAGGTCTTCCCATGTAACCTTTGTTTTCCTGGAGCCCATGCTCTTGGTTGTTTTGATGCAGTGCCTGGAGGGAGGGGTCCAAAGCATTAACCGGAGAGAGTGGAGATACGCATTCCCTGCATACTTGACCTCTGGAGAGAGAGATGGGGTGTGAGTGCAAGAGACAGGACCGCTTGCCCCTGGATCTTCATTGTGTTTTAGTTGTAAATAGAACAACATTAATTTACTTGGCAATGAGGGACAGGGTAAGATCTCTGCAGTGAGAAATAAATGGTGAGCACATTTCTGATTGCGGAGGTGTTTACGCAGGGAAATCAGAATGAAAGATCATCCCTCTGTTATTTCTGCAGGAACAGTCATTGCTGGCTTCCCCTGACAATCTGTGCATTGGCCTCTGGCCGTGGAAGTCTGCACAAGTACTTCTGCAGGCTCCTGACCTCAACTGCCTCAGGCTCACACTGACAAAGAAAGCCACACAGTAAGTCTCCAGTCCTCACTTCCTGCTGGTTTGCCTTTCGGCTTTTAGTCACAGGTATTGGTCCCGGAAGGTATATCCTGGGAGCAGCACCAATACCTCTGCCTACTTCTCACTGCTCTCTGAACCATGACTGTAGGCCTACGGAAGTTTACTTTTTACTTATCTTTGAGTAGGTCTTTGTATTTGGTGAACAATTAGAAGAGGCACACAAGTTACTAAGGAAACTGGCAAATGCTAAATGCCACCATGAGGGCACCATGGTGCTTCCTGATTTCCACAGACTCTCTCCCCAGGTCTCAAGTCCACTGGGGGCTTCTGCCAGCATCCGGGGAACTACCCATGGAACAGGGATCGCAAACCCACCTCTTTATTCTCCCCCAACACTGGGCACGAGCCATTTCCTTCCTCCGCAATATGAGCCAGGGGAAGAGAAATAGGATGCATCCGTCATCCTCATGGCATGAATAAATATTAGCAAATAAGCTCTAACAGGAGTTAATAAAAAATGTCAACTGATATATAAGAAGGCATTATGAGACATACGGAAGAGAGCAGCAAAATGGTACTGACTCAGAGGGAAATCCTTCCCCGAAATGAATTTAGTGCATGACACAGAATAAAATGTAGAGCTCACTTGTTTCTTATTCTTAGCAATACAACAGAAAGCTTTAGTTCTGTTAAACAGGACAGGCCTGGATAAGAAAAGCATGAACTTCAGTGGGAAAAAATTGCCCAATAAAATGGTCACTGGAAAGAATAAAAAGCAGATTTAAATAGAAAAACTTCAAATGAACGATAAAGAAATGGACTTACAAAGCATTTCCAGAATCTATAAGAAAGATTGAAATGAAAGGTCTTAGAGAAATGAGTGTATGTAGAGCACTAACTGTAGCAATCTAAGTTATGCTTGAGGAAAAACAAGAAAAAGTTAAATATTACTGTCAGAACTAATGATCAGAGAAATAAGCGAAGAAGTCTTCTATGATCACATCGGAACGTGGGCCACTCTGAAGGCCTGGAGACCGCACCTGTGCACCCCTGGGGCGTGTCATTCACACGGAGTTGGGAAAGGGGGCTGGGCCATTCAAGAAAGCAAATCATTTATCAAAAATGAATATAAGAGATAATAACTCCATGAAAGTCTTTTAAAAATGATTGCCTAGAGGTCACTAAAATCAAATTAAATTCAAATCTTTCCTTTCGTATAATAGATGCCTAAAGAAAATTCTGTACTATTTATAAAACTTTCACTCGAAAGAGCTGAGTAATGTTACTATTAAGCATTTGAAAGCACAAATGTTCAGGTAGAAAAGCCTCCGGGGAAATGCTCAGTGACGTGCTAGATCTCTATGAGGGAAATCAGGAGGAAAAATTCTCTTTCTGTGGGATAATGGTTTTTACATGAGGATTAAACGATAGAGAAATATGTAAATAAGCTTTTATGTAACTAATAATTATAAGAATTAAAGATCAATGCTGGTAAATCTGTATTTCTAAACCACAGAGAAAGAACTAGTTTAAAGGATAAGGCAGGCAGGGGAAAAACTTCTGAAACTGAGAAGACCACCCAGACGTGGGTTTGCCAGTGAAGGTTTTCTTTATTTAATTTGTTTCATTTCATTGAGGGGACTTCACGCAAAGCCAGAGACACCACTCTTGCTCTCAAAGGAACCCAATGAGGACAAGAGCAACACAGGTTTGGGAAACACACATACTTGGTGGGGGTTGTTTATTTCTGTCTTTATCTACCAGGTTTGATTTCCAATGACCTCCTTTGGCTTAGATTTATGTCTACCTAGGACATTGGGTGTTCACACCTGAAGGAGGCATATCCTATTCTTAAAAAAAAAGAAAAAAAAAGCGTAAAAAAAGAGAAAAATATATCGGTGACCTTAAAAAGATCATATAAACAAATTAAAAAGTTGAAAGGTTTGAGGGTGGAAAGAAGAAAGCAGAATTATAATGTCTTTTGTCAGAAAGATCAAACGTTATTGTTCTGTTTTATATTGAGATGATTAAATGAATGCAAATTAGGAATGTTTGTGAAAACTTCCATTGTTAAATTAAAAGCACATTAATTTCTAGATTATTATAATATACATGCAACTGTTTGTGGCAGGCTGATTGCTCATTGTTTCCTAATCTCTTGCCCCTTTGTCCTCAGCAACTGTACCTCAAAATTATAGCTGGGCACATGACTGCGGAGGAAAAGGTTGTATCTCCTTGTCCCTTTGAATCTGGATGTGAGACTCTAATTTGGGGACAGTCGGGCACAGATAAAAGAGGTGAGTGAAACTGAGGGGAGTGTTTTAAGGGGTCATGCCTTTCTGCTTCCTGGTTCTCTTTTTGGCTGACTGGAATGAATACAGTACATAGGTGACACAATGCTTACCTCCAGGTAAATAACATTATTCCAAGTGATATGTTGTCATTTATTTTTCTGAGACAGATAAGATTAAGGATCTTGCTAATAAAGATAATTCAATAATTATATTTAAAATTATTTGATTACTTCCAGAGACTGAGAGATATATTTAATTAAAGTTTAATTTTAAAATTTCTTAATAGTAAGTTATACTACTAGCTTATAAATAAAAACAGTTTTAAATTAGATTTATTATATCTATATATCATATTAAAAGTACTTACTACTAAAGACATATATCTTCACAAAGTAAAAGAGTCAAATAATATCCTAAATAATATGTTGCATTTCATTTAACAATTGAATTGTTTGTAAAATAAAATAAAATTTTACTCCTGGGAAGGGAGGTCTAAATCATTTTCTCAGAATTATCACATTAAATTTTACTGGTCTGAGTAAACTGACCTTGGCCCATTAAAACATTCTCAACTCATCCGTTTTACTGTAGCCAAAACCTACATATTTCGAAGCATCCTTGAATTCCAAAATACCTGCTGTAAACACCCCTGTCCTCTAATGGAGGGCCATTTTTCTGTGGCCTTCCCATAAGGCCTACATTGTTCTCTGGGGCTTCACAGGAAGCACTGGGCTAGCTATCTGAGTACAGAAAACTATGCTGACATTTTATCAGATAAACATGATATGTTCACCTGAGTCTTTTAATCTGCATTCTGAGCAGGGAACATAAATACAGAAACCCTGCGAGGAGGCCCTGCAGCCAATTCAGTTAGCAGCAGAGCAGGGGAGCGTTCTGAGAGCCCCTGGATGCCGCCTCCATCATCTTCTCTGTGCCGACTCAGTGATATTACTCCCCTCCTCCCTGTAGAGCAGCGAGATTGGGGTTGCAGTTCCCTTCCTGTAATTTCTGGATAGCAGGGTGAAAGGTTCCTTATATTTCAGGGGGGGAAAAAGGGAGGGCCTTGATGCTTCACTTTATAACTTATCCCTGGCCTCCCTCTTTAATCCACAAGAGCCAGAAATGTTGATCCTGAGTACCACTAATTCTGAAAGAGGTTCTTCATAACAGATTATCACACCGGTTTTATCTTCCATGCCAGTCCTGATTATATTGTTTTGTTTTGTGTTGTGTTGTTTTTTATGGCTATTTCTGATGTTAATAGAGAACAGTAAATTTTGTAAATCCCATTCCCATGATGGACAAGGAATCCTCATCCAGGGTTTAGTAACTGGAATCTCTAATATGAAATATTGGCCTGTGGGACTTTATATTATAGCATCATTTTTAGTAATGATGTTACTATAAAATGGTAAGTGACTTTGTTAATAAAATGAAAGCATAAGTCATTTTTACAAAGTGTCATAATTTCTCCTTCTGGTCTTCATTTATAGCCATTCAAACAATAAATTTGGATCAAATAGTCATAAACTTTGTGTCCAATAACAGGGTTTTACATTTAATATTGTCGTTTTTAAAATAATGAATCATTTTAGTATCTAGTAATATTTCTAAAATATAGAGATATATCTAACATGTACTCTCTGGTGATTAGTTTTATGAAAGATGGCTGCCCTTTCTCTATAACACATTCTAATTTTTTTCCATGATTCTAAGCCAGAAATATAGTTTGGTAAAGTGATTTTAATATAGTAACTTAAAAACATATGCCCCTCACTCTGGTTAAACTATCTGGCTGGATTTAAATACTTTGAATAATAAATAAATAAATATTTAAGAGTACAAAGTAACCTAAATAAAGAGTATGCAGAGGGCATTGACCAAATAAAGAATATGGTAGACTTTCAAGCATATCCTATTGCTTAAACTTGAATGTGATGAAAAAAAGTAATGAACATTTGGTAATTTCCTATCTATTAAAAACAAATTAAAACAAAATTGGGCTTAGGGCAAGATTTCAAGAGTGAAACAATCACAAAGATCATACACAAAAATGCAGCTAATGGACTAATTGAGAATGGTATATTCACTAATAGTAAGACATGAATATACCTCCCGGATTTTTTTTCATTGTGCAAAGCAATGATGATAAATCTGTAGGTTTGACAGCTGAACTCTCTTTTGTCATGTATCGTGCTTTCTCCTGCTTTCTCGTTTACACTGTTATTAAAGCACACATTCGTACACACAACGTCAGAGTGGGATTGTTTGCTTGGTAGACACACGGCTCCTTGAGGGCAGCAAACAACACGTTTCTTTTGTTACCACTGCCTTGAGCAGAGTCTCCTACACTCAATGGATGGATGCTTTTTAACTAAATGGTTTAGTGCAGAGGTAGTTAAGTAGAGCTTCTGGTATGGCATATAATTTGTTGCTTATACATTACTGGCCATGGAATGTTTTAATCCTCACCTGAGGATATGTTTTTTATTGATTTTTACAGAGAGAGGAAGAGAGAGAGAGAGAGAGAGAGAGAGAGAGAGAGAGAGAGAGAGAGAGAGATGAATGTGAGAGAGAAACCACTCAGTTGCCTCTAATATGCACCCCGACCAAGACTTGAACCCACAACCTAGGTATGTGCCCTGACCGGAATCAAACCTCAACCTTTCAGTGCACAGCACAATGCTTCAACCAATAAGCAAACTGAACATAGAATTTTTAAAATTCTAATTTACTGGTCCTGGCTAATTAGCTCAGTTGGTTAGAGCATCTTGATACTCCGGGCACATATAAGAATCAACCAATGAATGCATAACTAAGTGGAACAACACGTTTCTCTCTCTCTCTCAAAATTAATAAATTAATTAAAATTCTAATTTACTTAATAAAAAATATAGAAAATCCTTATATACTCTGACAGAAGCATCTTGATTCTATCCTTTTGATATTTTTTGAAAATGCCATATTTGGATTCCTATACTTTTATAAATTATAATATAGCACAAGTAACATGTCTATATGGAGGTTGGCTATTTTAACAGGAATGTAATTTCTCAGATGAACACAATGAATATAAGATAAACAATTTGCAACCATTAAGTAACATTGGCTTTCATCATCTAAATAATTATTGCCATTACTTCATTAAAGTAATAGGTTTTGTGTCAAAATTCTTTACAACTGTTTTGGTAAACATGTAGAAAGATTAGTATTTCAATCTGTTTTTGGTCTACATTAAAGAACATTTTATATTGTTCTCATTATGACTAAGTCTGTTGTCATTCAGATAGGTTATCACCAAAGGGAAAAACAAACAAACAAAATATTGCAAAACTAACCGCCAAAAACTGACTTGACATTGCTAAATTTGTGTTATGTTTATGATTTCAAGTATTACTTTCTCTCTTGCGTAGCCAGAACTTCAAGACATCTGTAAAGCAATGCAGTCTGAGTTGAGAATCCTTAGAGATGTTTGTAATTTTCCTGCCGATATTTTATGGTTGTCGCACTCATACCTGTTTTATCAGCAATTTCTTTTCAAGACAATTCCTATTATCATTTCCATAGATTCAAAGTAATTTTTATGAAAGCAATTCTCTTCTGACAATCACATACCATTGTTTTGCTTGATATTGAATACATTGTGAAATTGCAATGTTAAGAAACTCTGGCCCAAACAGGTTTGAGAATGAGCCCATGTCAGCAAACTCCAGTAAACAGTCCCAGTGGCTTGGAGGCTACTAGCCTTGAGCGTTCAGCATTTTATAGGGGCAATGGAGACCTGCGATATTGTGATTCTTAAGAAACATATCTGGTCATTCGTCACCTTGGCATCTGATGCTATCTCTGGGTAGGTAGTGACAGAATTTAGTTGGATTCTCAGACACCCGGCTAGTTTCAGAGAATGGCTTGGTGGTGAGGGAAGCCACCCATTCACCCACACACAATTGGAAATTGGTTTCAGAACACAAAAGAATTACACTTGGCAATCAGTTAAGCAGAACTCAGTAAAGTAGAGTATCTGTAATGTTTTCCAAGTTCTTCACAATTAATATGTAGTATTTCAGTAATAAGGAATGGCAGAAGAAGAACTTGCGTATAATTACTGACAAATCATATTTCCTTTAATAACCATTAGAATAAAACATACAAAAGTCTCAGGTTATATGTGTTTGATGAATATCAAATAACCTGTATCCAAACTACTTGAAGCATGTGTTAAATTTATAGAAATAACAGGCACACAAGCGTATAAACCAGACTTATTTTAAGTATTTTATACATCTTGATCAAGCTATTTTCAGATCTGTGATCTTTCTAAAATCACAAGAATTATCCTACATCACATGATATATTGAAATGTTAGTTAAAAGAAAGTTAATAAGATAAGTACATATGAAATACATAAATAAGGAATGTAAGAAGTTATTGTAGTGAATTAGTGTTTTGTGTTCCAAAGATTTTCAGCGCTTAAAAAGTTTATAAAAGTGGCAAATACATTTTAATATTCAGCCTCATCTATTACAAGATTGTCAAAGCTGATCCACTTTTATTACTGTGAAATGTTCTCAGAGTTCTTTTTGAGAACTCATAAAATTTCTAACAAACTACTTAGTGCTGACATGCAAGATAGAAGTCTCAGAGGAAATCCAGCTAAGGTCAGTAAAAAGAATCTGAAAAGGTTGTTTTTGACTCTGAAAACAATGAAGGAGAGAACATATAAAATTGCTTTACAGTTCTGTTCATATAGCTAATCAATAGATTCATTTGATTTTTGTTTAATATGGATGCATTTAGGCTAACTTTGCAAAATAATTTAAAATATTTGTTATTCTCTGGTTTGGGTGCACCTAATATTAATTCTACATACTTATCAAGGTTATTGTTAGATTTTTATCTTTTATGAGAAATACCCATGAGAAGAAATAGATGATAAAGTTCTCTCACTTTCCACTCTCCTCAAAGTTGTAATTTTGGTAGGATTTAAATCTAATATTTATTCTACTCACTTCATAATATTTTCATTTTATAAAATACGGATTTTTGGAAGGCTTTACCACTGACTCTTTAATGAACTAATAAGAAAAAGGAATATTTTAAACATCATGAAATGGACATGATCTTCAAACAAAAAAAATTAACAGAAAAATGTGCTTATTCCTATGATAGTCTTAACTGTTCAGTTCATAAATCACTTTATTCCATACAATATACTTCCAACACACTGCCATATATGATAAAATATATGTGGAAATTACATATGTAGTACACATTTTCATAAATATACAGGCACACAGGAATATCTAATAAGATGTCATATATTTATCAGAATTAGGACATGCATTTTAATTATGTTTTAGTAAATGACATGATTGGCCTGTTGTCGGAATCATGAACTGGACATCTTTTCCTAAATTATATGTATTCTTGGCGTGATAAGGAGAGGTCTGTGCTAGGTGGAATAGACCCATCGCTGTACACCGAGAAAAAGGTGATCTGTCCCAACTGAATATGAGCACAGCCTATGTTCTCATTCACTTACTATAGGACAGCTATTTGGGGTGACCTCTCTGGTAGCTAATATGATGTCTGACTTGCTTTCACTTTCCTATTTAAATATCTATAAAATCTCCTGGAATGGGGTGTGCAGGAGTTGGCTGGTCTATGTTGCACTCTTGCATTGTGTTTCTCTCCCTCACCCTTCTTCTATCTCCAAAAATTAATAAAATTGCCCATCTAGCATGGCTCAGTCATTGAGCTTTGACCTATGAACCAGGTGGTTAAGGGTCGATTCTGGGTCAGGGTACATTCCCGAGTTGCTGGCTCAAACGAGTGTGGGGTGTGCAGGAGGCAGCCAGTCAGTGATTCTCTCTCATCATTGGTGCTTCTATCTCTCCCTTCCTTTCTGAAGTTAATAAATATATATTTTAAAAATCAATAAACTATTCTCAAAAATAAAAAATAAAAAAATAAATATCCATAAAATCACACAAAATGATAAATGTTTGAAACAGCACCAGAATCTCATTCATTTTATCAATTTACTGTACTATGTACCATTATAGGTTCTGGGTTTTCATGGTAAATCTGGAAGCAGAATTTCTCTGCTCTTTTGGAATTTCCATTCTAGTGGAGAGGGAGATGAGAAGTGAACAAACAAATAACAGCAAAATTCTTCTATAAAATAAATAAATTCTTTAAAATGTGCCGAAACCGGTTTGGCTCAGTGGATAGAGCGTCGGCCTGCGGACTGAAAGGTCCCAGGTTCGATTCCGGTCAAGGGCATGTACCTGGGTTGCGGGCATATCCCCAGTAGGAGATGTGCAGGAGGCGGCTGATTGATGTTTCTCTCTCATCGATGTTTCTAACTCTCTATCTCTCCCCCTTCCTCTCTGTAAAAAATCAATAAAATATATTTTAAAAAAATAAAAAAATAAAATGAGGATTATATGATATCAAAACCAATGGCTTAACCGGCATCAAAATGTACAAAATTAAAAACAGCGACAGGCCATGTCTTTCCATTGTGGCCATTCAAGGCTTTTTGTTTGTTTGTTTGTTTTTTGCTCATCAAACCTAGCATTTTTCCAGCTATAAAGATCCAATGACACTCATGTAGGGTGCCCATCTAGCCCATTCCTAGATTCCAAGGTCACTGCATCTCTGTCAAAGCTCTGATTGCCACCACCTCTCCTTCCCTTATGGTGATCGCACCCACCCCATCAGTTACTTTACCAGGCCTGTTGGTGACCCAGGAATCCACAGGCCCAATGCAATGGTGCCCTCACCCACTACCATCCCTGTCTTCTAAGGACAGCACCTCAGAGCCTTTCCAAGATCTGGGGTGTCTCCCACCCAGCCTCTCAGTGCTTTGTGGCTGGCATTCTTCTCTTGACACTCTTCCCGCAGTGCTCTTCACTGGCCAAAATTCCTCAGCAAACAGTGGGCAAGAGAGTCAGGCTAATGTGTTTTCAGAAGTTAGTTACCTAAGATATAACCAATGCTGAGGAAGTTCAGAGAATTGATTGAGGAAATAGATGAAAGAACACCACTGCCACGCATAAATCTTCAGTGTGTCTTAGTAGAAAAGGAGAGCCAAAAGTAGTTAGAAGGGGGTGAGGATTAACTATTTCCTCTGTAATCTCAGTGTTAGATAATAGTAAAATCAGCTCTCATTTCCAAATTTGTCACAAATTCCAATATTGATCTACTTCCTCATCTCTTATTATAAAGAACCAAATCATTCATACATCTCTTCTGTGAACTCTATTATGTTTCAGCCTTCTTTTAACATGCTCTAAGCACAGCTTGCATGGAAGAGTCGCTTGTAGATGACAACACCGCAAATTCTATGACACTTGGAGTTGATAGCAGGCAGCTTTCTGAACACAGGATCATATAAGATTCAAATGACAGGCACTTGCAACATGGACTCTATGACATTATGCCTATCCATGCAAGGGGCAGATGTCTTCTCTAACGTGTTTTAGCTGGTCTACACATTGGCTATTTCTAATACAGCCTCAAATGAGAGTTCATTTTTAACAGTTATTAAGCTAATTTAAAACACAGCAACTACAATCCCATGAATGCCTCTGCCATTTCCATTATAGCAAGTTAACAGTCCCTCATGTTAAGGACAGGAACAACGCTTGTAATTGTGACTCAGAGTGTGGCCTTGGAGAATCCTAGCTGACCACTTCAGGAGTGTGAATTCCTCATTAGGTCAGATGATTGTTTCCAGAATGTAGCTGAACTAATGAACATACACATTTCAACTACTGTCTATGCTGAAATATTTTAGTCATTGTAATAATTATTTTTTTTTTGCTTTGGTGGGGTTGGGGGGTAGACTTAGCTAATTTTTTAAACTGAATTCAAATCACCCTCACCTTTCCTTCCCACTATGGAGGCATTCATCTGCTAATGTTTAAGAGTACAGATTTGAATTCTTTGGTTCAAATCCTGGCTGTACGACTTGTAGCCATTGGACCTGGGACAAGTTCTTTCCCCTGACTGTGCCTTGATTTCCTCACCTGTGAAGTGTGGATAAGAACATAACTACCAGTAGGAATGCAGACTGGTGCAGCCACTATGGAAAACAGTATGGAGTTTCCTAAAAAAATTAAAAAATGGAACTCCTATTTGACCTAGTGATCCCACTTCTAGGAATATATCCCAAGAAACTAGAAACACCAATCAGAAAGGAGACATGCACCCCTATGTTCATAGCAGCACAATTTATAATAGTTAAGATTTGGAAACAGCCTAAGTGCCCATCAGCAGATGAGTGGATTAAAAAACCCTGGTACATCTACACAATGGAATACTATGCTGCTGTAAAAAAGAAAGAACTCTTACCATTCGCAACAGCATGAATGGACATGGAGAGCATTATGCTAAGCGAAATAAGCCAGTTGGAGAAAGATAAATATCACATGATCTCACTCATTTGTGGAATATAATAAACATAAACTGATGAACATAAATAGATCCAGAGACAGAGAAGCATCAAACAGACCATCAAACTTGAGAGGGAAGGTGGGGGTGGGGAATAAGAGATCAACCAAAGGACTTGTATGCATGCATATAAGCATAAATAATGGACAGACAGTAGGGGGGTGAGGGCATTGCGGGGGGTGGGGGTGGGGATGGTCTGGGAGAGGTCAATGGAAGAAAAAGGAGACCTGTGTAATACTATATGTAATACTTTAAACTATAAGGAATTAAAACAAAAAAAGAACAGGAGCTACATCTGTGAGGACTGTTGGGCACAACGCAAGTGCTTTGTGAATATTTGCTATCATTGTAATTAGCAATAGCATTGGGTTGATCCTATAAAATACTTCCCCACCAGCAACTTTAACTTTATTGTGCCTTAATTTTAATACAGTATTTATTTATTATTTATTTCTAGTATTCATTCTAGTGTTTACTTAAAATATGTTTCTAATATAGTCATGCAGGAAAACCTAACTCTAAGTCTAGAAAAATACGTTCTCTACTCCAGTGCCCGATTCAGCTCTAATAAGAAAACGTTATATAGACAGGGCCTGATGGCTGCTGTGTCAAATGAAGACTCATTTGGGTCTTTATTATTTACTGTTACTGGTCCTGGGTCAAAACCCTCTTTTATTCCCTGAAGTGACTATTTCAGAGCATCCTAAACATGCGCTTTCTATTATTTTGAGAAAATTTAGGTGATTTGATATAATTTATTCAAAATCTTGCCCCTCAAATCTCATCAATGTGTGACTTCCATGCTCTGTCTCTACTTCTGTAACTCACCCACTGTAATGTCCTGTGACTTCATTGTACTGGGATCAATCTCACTGAAGTCACCAAAAATCTTCCACGTGCCAGGTTAAAAAGATAATTTCAATCCTTATCACATTGTAACTCACTGTACCATGCGACAGCACTGCACATTTCATCCTTCTTAAATCTCCTTCTCTCTTTATTTCCATTATCACAAGCTTCCCAGGTTATTTCCACTTCTCTGTACCTCTCCATTGTTCATGCCTGCACTGTTGGTGTCCCACTCTTCAGCCAATCTCCTAGCTCCACCAGCACACTGCTGTTTCTCACACTGACCTCTATAGTCCATACCTTTGTCTTTGCTTCATCATATAGTCTAGACATTGTACAACCTGCCTAAAAGCTTTTGTATATATGGTTATTTTTAGGTAACTGGGATATATAGCTGGCTTTGTACTAGGTAGAGACAGAGTCAAAACGTGGTAGGCATAATTATTAAAGAAATGCTGTAAATGTCTTGAATAGAAGAGGGTCAGAAAGTTGAGAAATATGAAAAGAGAAATGTCTGGTAATTGACAATCTAGCATCGTTAGATTCTCCTGATTTAGTGTCTTACAATAAAATAAGCATGCAACTTTGAAGGTCAGGATTTATGAGTGAAAGAAAAATGAGAGTGAGGATAAAATGATTAAATAAGAAATGTCCCCTGCAGCTAGAAGGACATTGTTTGATGCTATTGAACATAAAGTGTTGAATTCTATTATTTCTGCACAGTGGAGGATCTGATTTTAGCTCAGACCCCATGAGGAAGTCACTTCCTCTACCATAAGGAATGAAATACAATAAATTTCTCTATCAGTGCTATGTGACAGAATATCAAAGGCACCAGTTATACTAGCACATCTGAGTCTGAGAGAAATACCATTCCGTGGTACCTGCAATTAGGGGTGGGAATTTTTCACAGTATTTGGGGAGATGCAATTTCTTTAGCAACACAGTTGGCACTTCACTCAAAATTTGACTACAGAATAAGTGTGGTAGCATAGCCCCAGGAATCACTGTGCTGACACAAGAAAGTGATACCCAGGGCAGAACAAACCAGAACGGGACATTACATGTCATCAGAAAGGAGCCAAGAACTTGTGCAGAGAGAGAAATGGAGAGATATGTACTGAAACAGAGATACTGTGTCACACCTGGCGATGGGCTTTACTGGATCCTCAGTAAAGAGAAAAATAGAATTAATAAGAAAATAATATATTATAGTTTATATATTTTTCATATTGTTATGACTAAGTTTCTATAGAGTACATATTTCCCATCTCAGAATTTGGGTCAAACATTAAAAGAGAACCTTTTCTTGTTTTTATAAAAGAAGAATGAAATGATCACTTCAGGGATTGAGATACGGATTATGTAAGACATTTCCTAAGTAATGCATGAAGTTTTATGTACTCAGAGTAGGCAAAGCCAAGCTTGGCAAACAGTAATAGTAAGTGTAATAGTAAGTGTACCTAAGATGATTTTCATATGGAAGTTTTCTTCTGTGAGCTTGACCTGTAAGGATATAATTGAATTAAATGCTGTCCCCCATAATGCTATTTTATTATAATTTTTATCAGTGTAAATGAGTTATAAATATATGTTATGATAAATTTAAAATAATGAATCATAAATACATAATTTACCTATGAGATCAATGTATCATTCTTTTTATAAAAATAAAAATGTAGTTATTGAGATACGATTAATTGTATAACCTATTTTGTGAGATGTGGATATATCCACCTTTAAAACAGATGGAAGCCTCTGCTTTTGTGAAGTTGAGAGGAGAGTAAATGAATACAACAGTCAAAATCAAAATCACTATATGTTATAAAGCCAATCGTAACAGGGATGGTAACAGCAGTCAAGTTAAGGGCAGGGTCAAGAATGTCCACAAGGCTTTTGACCTTAACTACTGGATAAATGAAGATCTCAGCTGTAGAGACAAAGAAAACACGGAGAGGACAAAGCTCGGGGTTAAATTAGTCAATGTTTAGTCAAGAAAACAGATGCTATCCCACCACTTACAAGAGAGCAGCCAAAGGGTATTTAATACAGAGAACTGGAGGATGTCAAAACCTCTGGGAAGGCCAGCAGAGCAAAGACCAGGGAAAGTTGCCACCAGCTGGAAGACCTCAGGGAGAGCAGAAATCACAGGAAACTTCCACCAATGGTCTCAAGTTCCTGGAGCGCCAAAATGAATGATTCAGAAGAATATGCACAAACCTAAGAAAACCTCTTTTCTGTTGTCTGCTGAAACCCATGGCTCTTCATTTCTTGCTAGACCAACAGTGACTTTGGATCAATTGCCACATACCAGGGTCAAAGCATTCTGTTGGTTGCTGATACTGGAGTCTTCAATTAATTCTATGTATAACAATCCCCATCATTCTTCAAGTCACCTTTAAACATACCAAACAGATGAGGTAAATGAAGATATGTCATGAATCAATGTCCATTCATATTTAGGTCTCTCATGGTGGTACTAAATCCTGCCATTCCACCAAGGATGTGGTGCTGATCTCAGCTTCCTACTTTATTAAAATATAAATTAGTGTTGGGAAGACAGGGCAATTCCAGGAACTTCTACTGTGTCCTTCCTAATGTAACATGCATTACAAGGGCCACTAGCCAAAGGCAGAATTCTTAAGAGTCTCAAAATAAGGAGAAAAACTCATGGGTAAATCCACAAACACACTGAGTTCACTCAAACATAGACTCCATTCGGAACTCCGTTCACCACCACACTGTCACAATCCCTCTCTGACTCAGGGCCTGCAGTGATTTTTTTTGATCTTTAAAGACTATTTTTACTTCAAACTTAGGATTCATTAATTCTTTAAAATCTTGGATATTTTCTTTTCCCCAGTCCACAGTGACCCTCTTAGATTGTCATGGGACCATTTTATGCAAAATAGAAGGATGGAGAGTACATGTGCTTGGCAGTGTCTCTGGTCCTCCTGTAAACAGATCCATTACCCTTTTCCCCCCAAGAATTATGAGACTATAAATTGTCTCAAGTCTGGAAATGGGTGAGAATTCATGACGGTCCATTGTGCTGACTCCCAAGTCAGGTATAAACTCACCAACCAAGAGATCATCTTTTCTGTTTCCCAAGTTAAGAAAGAATGGATTAGTCTGCCCATCTAGCTCAGTTCCGTGACCCTGTGATCAGTTATTCATGGCCAAATATTGATGCTTGCCCAGTGTATTGATTACAGCTCAGCCTCCGCTTCCCATTACAGCTGTCATGCTCATTGTGTCTTCAGCAATTAAGCCCTGCCATGGCCTCTGCCACCTTAGAACCTTACTTTTCACATAAATGTCAGTCAGCACACATCCCTGCCGCATTTCTCAGCTTCATTCCTGCTTGCTAAGTGCAGTCCAGGCCTCCCACCAGTGTCCTTAAGGCTGTGCTACAGTGAACTGTCCTGTGGGCCCTCCCAGGGAACAGAGCTGGGTGCTAACCGTCATTAATCCACATTAGCATGCCTATCTCTCTAACTCTCTGGATTCCTTGCTCTGCACAATACCAAAGGATTTCTGGCATATCACCTTTTTCTTTCCTTCTTTTTTTTTTTTAAAAAAATAGAACATTTTATGTTTTTAAAATTTTAATAGTTATTCTATATACTTTTTATTTTTTTCCCATCACCAATTATCCCCCCTATAGCCTTTTTTTTTTACCTCCACTTATCCCCTCCCCCTTTTTGAATAAAGGTGACAACAGTGTCCAGGTTTGGGTTAACCACCTGAGCAAACTGTTATTGCCACTCCTAAAACCTTGTGCTACATGCAATTCTTCAAGTATGGTGAGTATTCCTAAATTGATAAATGTGACTTGATCTAATGTTATATTCTTTCATCTCTGTTCTCAAACCTTTAGACTTTATTTTAGTTTATCCTAGATTCCACTGACATATCTTTGTAAAATTTTGTAACTCTTCTGATGGATAAGCCACCTTAACCTAGGTAGGATCTCATTCACTTTAGTGCTTTCTAAATCTGGAAATAAAAGGAGGCAAGATATGTGGGACTTAAAAAGAATGGCAATGTCCTTATAAATTAACTACGTTAGAGTTATTTGAGCGACGGAAGGATGATGTCAGGAGATTCTAACTGAAAATGAATGTGAAAGTTTAAGGTACTCAGATTCATTGGCATATGCCCAAATTTAACCCACTCCAATTCACAGGGCCCTCAATGACACCTGAAGTTTCATACAGGGTTGTTTACTGGTAATACTGTGAATGAACGTGTGTGATAATTCAACAGCCCATACATAGTTGACTGCTCTCCGCTCAGGGGCATGGGAGAGAAGGGGGCTTAGTCATGGAATCTCATTAGTCCTCTGGACCACGTCCTGATGTAAGAATGCGGACTGGACTTGTCATTTCATTCTCTTGCCCTTTAGTGAGAGGCAGTCAGTTCTCCCCGGGTTTTTAATGCTAAGTATTTCTTTCTACTAAGTATTTCCAGATAATAGCTCATTTATCATCCTACACCTGTTTTTGATAGGAACTTCATTTCCAGGTAAGTATAGGACAAAATTTATGTAATTAATTTGCTACTAAATACCATGGAAAATTTTTCTCTTTTTCTCCCTATAATGAGATCACTCCTGCCTTCATATTGAATCAATTAATTCTGTCTTTGAGTGTCTATTTCCTGAATGAAAAGTTAGGGTTTGGTCAAAATGTAGGAACTAATCATATCATAAGCAAGACAACATTTATTTAATAAATGGAATCTCTTAGAAAAAAACTCTTGGAAGGCCGAGGGCAGACAGATCAGGGAGTCACCACTGGCCTTAGGAAACCAGTACGTACAGGCATTTATCTCGGCTGCCTCTGGCAACAAATTGAGCAATTCGTGAGCACGCAAACATGCTGCTGATCAAAGGTCACATCTGCCACTTTCCTTATCATGGCCACAGAAATAATTGCTTTTCCCGCAAGACAATCTCTCAAATTCCGGACAGGTGCTTGTCACTGGCAGAATCTATACGGGAACTGTGGTGATGGAGTCTGTGAAATACACTTCTGTTCGTGTGTGTGTGTGTGTGTGTGTGTGTGTGTGTTTCCCATTAGCACTCATTTCCTCTAATTTTTTCCAGGCTCTGATATCCAGGGGAAATCAAAGAAATTAATGGGTAAGTAATATTAGTTGAAAAAAAGAGAAAAGAATGAAAAAGAAAAGGAAAAACAAAAGATAGCCACAGAGTCTAAAAGCAAGTGTTGTTTAGCTTGTGATACCTGTTAAGCAAGGGTGAGGTGGTGAGAAGACAGCTGAGCAAACAGCTCTGAAATCAGGAGCGAGGTCCCAGACAGTGTCTGTACATAGTATAGATACAATGTACAGCCTTAGTTGCTTCAAAGGAGAACCCCTATGAAGCATGTGTAGATAGACTGACCACACCACATGCCATACGCCATTCCAACATTACAGATTAGGAAAAGAAGCATGAACTAGCTACTCCATCTAAGAGAGAGAAAAACTAGGGATTGATGGAAGAGGAAAACTAAGTGGATCCCAGATTTAAGCAAATAACATGTTTCAAGAAGGAAGAAGCCATCAATTACATTCAATGTAATTATATTACATTAAGGGGTTGTATAAAATGAGGACTCTGAAATGACCATGGGTTTTACAAAAGGAGTTATTTTATTCTGACAAGAGCACTTTGGGGGACAATGGCAGAATTAGGGTATTTTATATAAATTTGACATTGATTTTTAAAGTGGGCACTAATCATAATATAAGACACATATGTGATGATTGTATAATCAGCAGACCTGTTACTTTTGTAATCATGAACACTAACTAAACTAAGTAAATAACTAATCCTGTATTCCCATTATGACTATGACCAAATATCTTAGAAATGGAATAAGATTATCAATAACCTAGTTGATAGATAGGGGGTCTTTGACTTTTCTGGTAGATATAAAGAAAAGTGGGCAAGTCAAGAGACATAGAGGCAAAACATCTTAGTGAATAAATCCATTGACAAAGACAACATATAAATAACCCAACTGAGTCCCTGTGAGGCACCAGAAGGAAACTATAAACAATTTTCCTAACAGAACTATTCTAGAATCTTATTTATTCATGCAGTGCCTTCTAACTGAATGATGTATTTGAAAGAAAGTAAGACAGAGTCAAAGTGAAGGAAATAACATAAGGTTTATGCCTAAGAGGCCCTTCCAATTTTTTATGTTAATCCCATTTCTCAAATGAGGAAACTGAGGCTTAGAGCGATGATATAATTTGTCCCCAATTGTTTAACTAGTAAATGCTATATCTGAATTCAAACAATAAGCCTGAGTCTATTCCTTTCACTTTCACTCCCCTCAATTTTAGTTTCTTCTTATTCTTTGACAATGACAGGTACATATGCTATATGTGTGATAAAATATATGTCTTGCATTAAAATGTAGATGAGATAAAACATCTTTCCCTACCACATCCTCAGCTTTATGACAGGATTAGATCAGGCAACTATGGAACTGCATTTTATAAACCACAGAACTGCAGATCATTAGATACAACAGAATTCACAAATAATTTTTTTACATTAAAAAAATAATGATATTGAATTACATCTATCGCTCTTCAAAAATTACCTCTGCCCTAGCTGGTTTGGCTCAGTGGATAGAGCGTCAGCCTGCAGACTGAAAGGTCCCGGGTTCGATTCTGGCCAAGGGCACATGCCTGGGTTTCGGGCTCGATCCCCACTAGGGGGTGGGCAGGAGGCAGCTGATCAGTGATTCTCTCTCATCATTGATGTTTCTATCTCTCTCTCTCTCTCTCTTCCTCTCTAAAATCAATAAAAATATATTTTAAAAAAATTATTTTAAAAAATTACATCTATCATAATTTTTGGCAAAGTTGGACATAAAACAAACAAACAAAAACCAGAAAACTAGAAATTATGACCACGTGGTAAATTTTATATACAAATCGTTCCTTTATCTAGGAAAACTCTAGAAGATGTTCAACAATGTATTTTCAACAAAAATGTCTCCCAGGTTGGTGAAATCATTCCGAGAGATTAATACATCATCCTAAATGTAAAGCAAAAAGCTGGCAAGAGTGAAGAAGACTGAATGAGGATAATGACACCAACAAAGGATTCTGATGACATTCTGAACATTTAACACATGATTTCATTGGTGAGTTAAAAGCAAAATGTCTGTCTTCTTAACTCATCTACAAGCGATTTGTGTGTGTGTGTGTCAATAGCCCTTCGGGGGAAAGGTCTCCTGAAAGGTCAATGGGCTCAGCAATTTGAAATGTCAATTGAAAACTTACTTTATAATTAGCCATCCTGTGCAACCTATTGATGTGGTAGCTAAACCACTAAAATGTATAGATAAAAAAAATCCTGAACCTTTGGGAAGACATAGCATCCTTCACACATAAAGCTCGGCGCCTCTTTGTCTTGATGGCCAGGGTGTATATTGGTGGTAATGGTAATTTGCATGAGGCTTGCCTCTTTACTTTAATGCCCTTCAGGGTCCATAATGGCCGCCAAACAGTAAACGCTGTGGAACTTTCCATAGCCTCTCGTTCCAGGGACTGATCACTTGGCTGATTAGACGCGAGCCTGTTTCAGTTAGGAAGTTACTTTCCAGCTCTTAAATACCTTCCCTCATCACAAGCAAACAAAGGAAGCAATTTTCCTCATCACAAGCAAGTGTAAGAAGCAGTAAACACCTTAAAAAATTATAGGGTCAGAAGACGGAAAAGGAGCATATAGTAAAAGGCAAATAGTTACCATTATGATTTTAAACTGATTATCAAAAAATGTACTTATTTGTATTTATATAGACATAGCATTAAGCACAATTATATGTATTTTATACTTATAAGATGTAATGTCAATATCAAACATGTAAATTATTATATCAATATAATGAATTCCATATCAAGACTGGCATTAGAAGAGGTCATTTAGAGCAATAATGCTAAACAAGAAACATTATGTCTAACCAGGGTGCCCCATCTGAGAATTCAGGGCGACCTCCAGACCTATTTCTTTTTAACCTAAGTCACAGAAGGTGAGGAAATTTGATAATATGACAGTCAGGGAAAAATGATGAGAAAGTCATAAAATGTCAGTAAAATAGTTCAACTCTATCTCTGCAGTTCCCCTCCCCACACTAGCAAATACAAAATTCACTGCAAAAAATTCTATTTCCCACAGATTAGCTTTTCTTTTTCTTTTTTTAAAAATATACTTTATTGATTTTTTACAGAGAGGAAGGAAGAGGGATAGAGAGTTAGAAACATCGATGAGAGAGAAACATCGATCAGCTGCCTCCTGCACACTTCCCACTGGGGATGTGCCTGCAACCAAGGTACATGCCCTTGACCGGAATCCAACCCAGGACCCTTGAATTCGCAGTCCGATGCTCTATCCACTGAGCCAAACTGGTTAGGGCTATTTTTCTTTTAATTTTTCTAATTTGTGGGTTTTGACATGACCATGAAGATAAACTCGGTTCTTGTCTTTAACTTGGCACTTTACATTGAATTAGTTGTAATTTCCTAGTGATTTTATGGCAATCCTTATTTCAAATGACAAGTTGTATTTTATATTGGGTAGGTATAGACTGGAATCACCTGCCATGGCCATGGCTATGTCAACATATGCCCCTCCCACCTGCCGGCAGTAGCACTGATGTCTAACCTCAACTTGGCAGAGGTTTCCTATGCAAATAATATCATCCTATATAATAAAAGGCTAATATGAAAGTTGTCTCCTCGGGAGTGCTGACACGGGGGGAGGGGGGGAGATGGGGGGAGGGGCTGGGACGAAGGAAGGCCCCAGCCGGCAGCCAGCAGCCCGGGGAAGGAAGGCCCTGATCAGCCCTGATCACCGGCCTAGGGACCCTACCCGTACATGCATTTCATGCACCGGGCCTCTAGTTAAATATAAAATTCTTAATTGTTCATGAGCAGCTACCAGGTTAAAGTCCTTTTTTCCCTAGAAAACACAGGCATCAGTTGGAGTCAGAGTGATATGCTGGGTCTCCGTAACCACAGACCTGAGTTTCAATCCTGACTCCGCCACTTAAACTGTTATGTCATGTCCACTGTCCAGCCTCTGATTTCTGTAAAATGAGAATATGTGTAATAATGCCTACCCAATAGTTATCGTGACATACATACATAGTGTCTGCTGCTTGCATGGCACCAATTCAAAGGCAACAATACTATTTTTAAATGCTCTCCAAACAAGAGGAGTGGATTTTTGAAGATCTCGATATATCTATTCGTTTGATGCTGGAAAACAGGACAGTTGAGTAGTGTCTTTGGTATCAGTTTCTTTTATTTTGCTATTCTTTCTTATCATTCTCCTCCCTCACTATAATTTATTTCAGCATTGTTGTTGTTGTTTTTTAATGTTTGTCCTTGCATCTAACTATATGCTAGGCCTTGTATTTATCTCAGTGCCTGTGGAGACTTGGGACATCAGTTGGTCCAGGTGGAAGGCACAGACAGTAGTGACAGCAGAGAGGAGTCTCTGGTCTCGAACGTCCTGCAGAGAGGCATGCTGGGGCGGGGTCCAGAGGGTCCCCCTGGGCCAGGGGTGGGCAAACTTTTTGACTCGAGGGCCACAATGGGTTCTTAAACTGGACCGGAGGGCCGGAACAAAAGCATGGATGGAGTGTTTGTGTGAACTAATATAAATTCAAAGTAAACATCATTACATAAAAGGGTACGGTCTTTTTTTTTTTTTTTTAGTTTTATTCATTTCAAATGGGCCGGATCCGGCCCGTGTGCCGTAGTTTGCCCATGGCTGCCCTGGGCTCTCTCTGGGAGAGGAGTTCCACTCCAGTTTTGTGCACAAGCACAGGAATGGATTTGTGAAGGGTGTGGGGACAAAAACAAAGAAGATTGAATTTTGGTGCCAATGCTCCAGCCTCTCCCCGCCCCCCCCATGAGTATTGAATTTAGGGGCAGCACCTCCTGCTGGGGGGCGGGACTTAGGTAAACCATGGAGAGCTCGGGGTGAGTCACCAGATAGAGTGGGTCATGACAGTTTTCTCTCGAGGTCTGTCTTAGTTTCCTCTTCACCACTACTAGTGCTAATCCTTTGGTTTAGAGAGAAAATAATCCTCCCATCCTCGAATGTGTTTGAAAATGTTCTGTGAAACATACATCCTCCAACCACATTGGAGGAACAAAAATTGTGTCACTTAGACATCAAGTGGTGTGATTTTTTACAGCCTTTCTCAGACCAATAGACTCCTATTATTACCTTATGTCTTCATTTCATTCCATTTAATATGAGTATTTAGTAGTACTTAAATTCTATTTATCAATGCAAAAAAAAAGTTGTAACAATTTGAAGTACACATAAATAAATGCCAGAAAGCTTACAAAAGGCATTCTGCAGTATCACTGTAGATCTTGGCTATGTATGTTATGATACTTATGTGTTACTCTTATATTATTTAATGGTCTTTGTGTTTAGCCTACCCAAGATATTATGCTTAAAGAACTGAAAAGCATTGCAACATCAATAATAGGAAGTAAAGAGACACCAACTTTAAAATTGTAACATCCTTAAATGCTAATTTATCTTTTTAATTCTGTCTCCTTCTCTTGATGGCTCAATGGCTTCATTTTCTCAAGTCTAAAATGAGAACTTCTTTGTAAGCTTAGAACTTCCTATCATTCATATCTTTCCCAAGACACCTCTACATAATAGTATCATTTCTTATAATGGAAACCTGCAACTATATTGCTAGGCAACAGCGTAATAGAGACATGTATCACTTGATCCTATTTCAGTTTTCCCAGCTGAAAGCTTTCAATCACTGAAGTTCTAACTCAAAACTAATTTTATCCAAGTGGGTATTGGGACAAAGGATGGTAACACTCTTAAAAGCAGTTTCACTCACAGTAGAAGACAAAGTAAAATGGGCAAGCCCATAAAAAAGTGCACCAGAATATAGTAGGTAGGGAAGGTCCTACTTAGGCACTGCCTGAATTAAGGATTCTCTAGCCATAAAACAGAAAAAAAGGCATTGAAATTAGAGAAAGAATGCTATACTCAATTCATATTTTTTGCCTCTGCTTTTTTTTAATATATTTTATTGATTTTTTTACAGAGAGGAAAGGAGAGGGATAGAGAGTTAGAAACATCGATGAGAGAGAAACATCGACCAGCTGCCTCCTGCACACTCCCTACTGGGGATGTGCCCGCAACCAAGGTACATGCCCTTGACCAGAATCGAACCCAGGACCTTTCAGTCCACAGGCCGATGCTCTATCCACTGAGCCAAACTGGTCAGGGTGCCCCTGTTCTAATTAGTAGTGAGTGTCTTGAAGCAATAACCTTAGTATTTAGGAGATCAGCGGCAAGGATCCTTATAAGACTAAGGCAAGAAGGTCAAAGGAAGAAGATGATGTGATATCAGAAGCTGGAGGACAAGAGGTGATATGATGCTGGGTGATGACCTGAGGAATGGAGGTGGCCTCCAGGGAAAAGGCAAGGAAATGCCTTCTCTACAGCTTCAAGAAGGAACCAGCCCTGGCAACATTTTGACCTTTGTCCCAGGAGACTCATGTCAGGATTCTAACCCCTGGAACTATAAGAGAATAAATTTGAATTGTTTTAAGCCATATGGGTTTTGATCATTTGTTACAGCAGCAATAGAAAACCAATAAATATTTCTTTGGTACCTACTACTTCTAAACCCTGGCACTTAGAGTTCAGTGCCCGTGTATTCAAGCTTCCTCCCTCGTACATGCCCTCCACCCCCAAAGCTCTGAGAAGGCGGAGACTTTTCTTCTTCTATATTTATGATATACCCAGCTCAGTGGCTGGCAGAAGATAGCAAATGTATCATCAGCTTATCTATATTCACATTGCAATTAACAAGCGAATAAGCATTAAAATGACTGCACTTCATGTTTTAACCAAAGTCATTATATCTTTGCATTTAAACATACCAAAAACTTAGAAATTGTTTTTTTAAATAATAATACCTTCCATTTGTATAGCACAAAATTTCCAAGTGTTCAGAAGTACAAGGTCTCATTTGTTCCTCAAATAACTTTGCAGGTAGATTGCCCAGACATCCATATCCCCACGAAAAGGTAAAAAAGCTACAAAGAAAAGGTAAGTCAGCTGTACACACTACCAACCAATCAAACAAGAACCCAAATCCAAGGCTTCTAATAAAAAAAAAATCTACCCTTCCTTTCATAACCTGATTAAAGGTCCACTTCCTTTATCTCGCTGCGATAGATTTTCCTTACATCTTCTTGTTTATTCTCACAATTTAGAGCACAGAGGAAACAGTTTATCAAAAGAACTAGCCTCCCATGATACACAGTTAATTACTTAGAGCCAAAACTTTATCAACTAAATTTCATAATTTAAGAAAAACTGAGTTAAGACTGAATCAATCATCCCATAAAATGAATCATGTGGGCTGGTTTTGGGTTGTTGTCGAAGACAAGATATATCCTGCAGCACAACTGTGCAATGATGTAAAATGCCACACTGCAGGTAATGTAAGCAATGCATAACTGGGGCACAAAGTCTCCAAGGTGATAAAATAAAATTCTTCATCCATAAATCCAGAAACAGATGGAGAGTTTTACTGCGTAAGCCAAGAAATATTAGATCATTCAAAAACTGCACACTGTAAGCACTAGCCCTGCTGTGATGCACAAAATTAAGGGGTGAGTAGTTTTGGTAGCAATGAAGGGTCTACCCACACACATGTACACATTCTTATAATATACCTATCATATCCTTATCCTTATCATATACAAAGTCAAACTATGGCACTCGTTTTAAGATTCCTGGGGAAGATGGGGAATTGACACTATAAGCAAAGAGAATGGCCAGGACAGCCAATCATAGCAGGGAAAGTGCAGGATCATTTCAGGCAATGGTTAGGATGGGCTCTCCTTGAACTTGAGTGTCAGGCTAGAACTTTATGCATCTGTGTTTTGTGGACAGTCGACACTCTTAGTATGTAGGTCTGACATGAGCAACACTGTGTTTTAGAACGATTTTCCAGAATGGAATGCATGTAGGGTGAATTGAAATGGAAAGGATTGCAGGAGGGAAGAATACAAGAGTAGTTCAGGTGAGATAAAATAAGGGTATGATGTTACTTCCATTTGTTATGGTATAATAAGTAATACGAGCTAATAGCACTGATGATGTACCAAGCACTTCTCCAAGCACTTACATGCCATAGTTCATTTAATCTTCACAACTAATTGACGAGTAGCTATTACTTTCATCCCCATTTTACAGGTAAGGAAACTAAGGCATATGGAAGTTAAAAGATTTGCCCAGGGTCACACAATTAGTAATTGGTAAGGCTACTGATTGGGAATAGTGGTAGTCTGACTTTAGAAACCATGACTATACAATGCTCACATGTAATAAAGAATATATAATTTTGTAAACACAAAATAATCCCTTCTGATAATTTAGAAAGTCACTTCATTCTATATATGCATATGTGTATTACATATTATATTTATTTTATTATTGCTCTGAAAGATTCATCTAGGTTCACTTAGAAAAATACTTTAGAATGAAACAGTGTTCATCTACTGTTGGTCATTATTATGATATTGAAGTTGAACTTCCTAAAATTATTGTCTCTCTATATTACTTCTTTGGCTATTGTGTACATTCAACTTTTATTGGATGAGTCATTGCTTCCTTATCTTTCTCTTTCTTATAACTAACATACATGTAGGGATATGGAATGTATATAACTTATTGAGCATTTTTTTGCATTGAGCATTTTTTGCATACATAAAAATTATGAAATTTTTATACACTACTTAGTATATTCACCCCACTTGTAATTTTTTCTTAATTGAATATCCTTAATTGAATATCTGTGTGAAATAGTTTTCATTTATCTAGTCTTTATGTTCATCCTTCCCATTTTGGGTATACAGAAAGCATTTTATGAGAAATATTACAAAATGTTACATGACAAATGTTTCAGAAAATGTTTTGAAGAAACATAAACATCTAAAGCTTCATTATGCACCTATCCCAATCCCAATGAGTTCATTTTTTTTTCATAAGATCTTAGTATGTAATATTGCTCGGCCATGTAAATTCAGTAATAGAAGTCTCATAGTAAGAGTGGAAATTACTCGGCAGAACTAGACCATCCCTGAGGCTTACTATACAAATAACTTTTCCTGGAGACTTCACCAGCTCTCTGGAACTACTCAATTATGAAAGAAACCATGATTATGTTGTCTTCCAGAATTGCTTTTCTATAATAGAAAGTAAGACGTAAGTAATTTTCCCTCATTATCTTCCCCTACACAGTCTTGATTTGCATATGGCTAGTGCATCATTTAACAATCTTAATTGGATCATCCTTTTATTCACCTAAAAATAGCTATTGAAACATTATATGCAATCATTTTGTACCAGACCAGGCAAGTCATTTGTGAAAGAACAGATCCTTCTATAAGCAAAGTCATGTAGTCTAGCTCACACCAGGAAAAAATGATTCGTTGTGAGTAACAGACCAACGAGTCATTTTTAGAGAAAACCACCCGTTTTTATAACTCTAAGAAGAGAAAAAATATTAAGGCATCTGGTACATTAATCTTCAAGAAAACACTGAAATACATATTTCGTTTGGAGGATAATTTTTACCCTGTGAATATTTCACATCATTTCTTTACACGAGAGAAAAAATATTACCACCACTCAACTCATTACTACCAACAGTGTAGTATAAGAGGAGACATTATATCACGAAACAGCAAAAAGTTTCCCATTTCAAAGTAGTTTCAAAGATGGAAAGAAATTACATTTCTTTCACTTTATATCCCCATTTCTAATCAGTAATTTCTGCCATCAGGTACAAAGGTGCTGAACTATGGAATTGGGAAATTTCATCTTGCAGCTACCTGCTCAAAAAAAAAATGCATTCCAAAGAAATTCATTAACCTCTCTTCAGAAGCAACAGAAGGAAAGTACCTTCTGTCTGCGTGACACAGATGCAAGGTTCTTTGCCTACTCAGCTATCTCAGGGAACAGAAGGTTTGCTTTTTAGAAAATTTTCCACATGGGCAAACTTTCTACAGGAAATGACTCACAATGGAGACTGTCTCGGAGTTTGGGTTGGGTTACCTTAAAGGACTGAATAATGATGATGAACAATAAGTACATGGTTTTATTTGATTCTGTCCTAAAAATGAGTTTCCCACTGAGTTGTAGACCTTGTCTTATCTACTCTTTCTTCATTTCTTTAGGACTCTAATGGGATATCAACTCCTCCACAATGTCGGTTCTGACTCATCCAGCTTCTCAGAGAATCTTAGGCCTCCTCCTCTTTGCTTTTTTATCAGCATCTTGTTCTTAATACTCTTATAGTTCTTACCAGGCTGTATTTATTTATGTGTCAGTATTGGATTCCAAAATAAAAATTTCTCCAGGCATGGGTACGACCTTCTATCCATTTATCCCCCTATCAAACATAGTGTATTACTTGGGGTTTTCAAAAAAGGTCAACTTTGAGTCAAGGATTCAAGTGCAAGTAGTTGATTTGGGAAGTGTAGAGAGCTCTGGTAGAAAAGCAGGGTAAGGGATACAGAATAGAGGGAGTTATTAAGTGGTGAATGATTACGTGGACCACTCTGTGTTCAATGTTGGGGGAAACTTGAGAAAATGGTCCGAAAACTAGCCTTCAGAATGATCCTTCCTGATGAGGGAGGAAGCTGGGTAACCGAACACCTACCGAGAGTAATTGATCAAGGGCTGCCAATGCCTTGTCACTCTAGCCTGCTGCCTCGTCATTGCAGGGACCACAGCTTTTTGGAGTTTAAAGAAAAAGAGTCCTCAGGCTCATTTACCTCTGCAGATACCGGCACTTGGAAGCTTACCTTCACACAGGTTCAAGGGATAGGAAATAGGCTGTGGATGTTAGAGGCTACGTTTTATACCTCTCAGAGTCTCTCATGACTCTTGTTCCATTCACTCTCACCCACTACTGCTGCTGTAATAGGATTGCCAGTCACAATTACTGGGGAGGGGGAGTCATAATAAGGGAAGTTCATGAAACAGTCACAGCTCCCACTACTGCAACTGATATGCATCCTCTCCCTCTACTGCCCACTGCCCACGCTCCGCACGGGGAGCCAGCACACCTGTTCTCGAATGCCTGCCTGATGCAGGACTCAGACATCATGCCTGGGGAGGTGCGGCCTTGCCATCATGTCTTCTCAGGCTAAAAGTGCTACAGGTGCCCATTCTGACTATTGCTAAACACAGACGCACAAAGAGTCTCCCAAGTGAATCTCCCTTCCCTTATTTTACAGTACCACTCTTTCCCCATGATGATCAGTTTCCTCTCCCTTTTCAACCAGCCAGGTGTAGCCAGAACTGCATTTTAGTGAGATAAAATTGGGGGTGCCGCCAATCCCTACCAGATGACCCATCCTCTCTGTTTTTCTCTAACTTGCCTCCTCTGTCGTGGGTGCTCTTTAGTATCAGCATGAGACACAGAGCCACCATCTCCGTGCCTAATGCTATAGGTACAGCCACACATTTTCTTGCCGAGAACATCTTGTCTTATATTTGAATTAGAGGCCCTCTACATGAAATTCGTGCACTTGCGGGGGGGGGGTCCCCTCAGCCCAGCCTGCGCCCTCTCGGGGACCCCTTGGGGGATGTCCGACTGCCAGTTTAGTCTAAACCAGTAGTCAGACATCCCTCTTGCAATCTGGGACCCCTCACTCCTTACCGCCCGCCTGCTCGCTCCTTACCACTTGGCTCGCTGCTCCTTAGCGCTGCCACGGAGGTGGGAGAAGCTCCTGCCACTGCCACTGTGCTTGGAAGGCCTGAGCCTGGCTTCTGGCTGAACAGCGCTCCCAGTGTGGGAGCACACTGACCACCAGGGGGCAGTTCCTGCATTGAGCATCTCCCCCTTGTGATCAGTGTATGTCATAGCAACTGGTCATTCTGGTGGTTCTACCGTAATGGTCACTGGGCTTTTATACATACAGATGTTGTTATTTCTGGTCCCTGACCAACCTGCTAAGCCATTTGCTGCTGCTCGGGATTCTGTGTACATCTTTCTCCCAGGCCAGCACTTCCCCTCGCACACCTGATGGCTGGGAGTTGTGCCGCTGAGATGCATCTCTCTCCTCGCTGTCACTGAGAGCAACACTTCCGTGGGCCTTTCCTGCAGCAGCTGTGCCTCTTGAGTTTATGTCTACCCAGCGATTGTGAAGCAGGCCTTCATTGTCCTCTTTTTTCATGGGGAGCCCCCAAGAGAGCAGAGGTATATGCTGTGGAGGAGGCACCCGTGAGATTGGAGGAGAAGGTATGTGCCCTCTCAATCTGATTGGGCCTGACTCGAAACGTTTCATTGCAATTGGATGATGGGTTGCTCTGCCTCTGATTGCCTCTGGGACTTGATGGTGTTGATAATACCCAGCTGGTGATGGGCAGGCAGCTCTGGGTGCACAGCCACTGCAGTGATGGCGAACCTATGACACGCGTGTCAGAGGTGACACGCGAACTCATTTTTTGGGTAGATTTTTTTTTGTTAAATGGCATTTAAATATATAAAATAAATATCAAAAATATACATCTTTGTTTTACTATGGTTGCAAACATCAAAAAATTTCTATATGTGACACGGCACCAGAGTGAAGTTAGGGTTTTTCAAAATGCTGACACGCCGAGCTCAAAAGGTTCGCCAGCACTGCTCTAGTGCATCATGCTCAGGTGCCGAGCATCTCCCAGGGCTGAATAAGTTAGGCTCTGCTGTTTTAAGTTAGTGAATTCTTTGCTGAGGTGGCATGTTCTTGCCCTAAAAAATTAGGGGCCTTGACATGACTCTTTTATTGGGGCTTGCCACAGCCTTTTATTATGCCAGATAACTGAAAATTGACAGTTTTCCAAGCCATGTGATGCATGGAGAGGAACCGTATTTGTAAGTGTGGTACTAAGAAGAGGCCTACCAAGCTCTGTGCCTCTTTCTTAGTGACAATAGCTTGTCCTTCTTCTTGGAGGAGCTATCCTGGCACACCCCTAATGTCTGGACACTTGTGTAACACACACCTGAGCGTTGTTTATTATTTCTGTTAGCCACTATGATACACACACTCTTACCAGGGCACCTAAGGTGCTTGGCACTTACTTTTGTCCCAGTCAGATCAATAGGGTGCCCCATACAGTAGATCAATGTGATACAACGTGAGATGTCCCTTCTGACTTTACTGTGACAAAGGACCAGAGAGTGAACCGGGTCATGTGACAATGACTGTGAATCTACACTGCTGTTCATTCCAGGTGAATGTAAATGATTCTGGTTTTTCATGTCAGGGTTGGAAAGAATACAGGTGCCAGGTCAATAGCCACATACTAAGTCTCAGAGTTTACATAAAACCTCAGAGAAAAGATACCACCTCCAACACACTAGCTATGATTAGGACCATCACTTAGAATCTTTTTCTATTGAGCATTCAGCCAAACATAAATACCTCAAAGAGGAAATCCTTAATATATACTTTTATAATATTCAATAAGCATCAAAATCCTTCATAATTAAAATGACTGGTACTAAAAACTATAGGCCTATTTTAAACATTTATGGAAATGTTAATGATCACAAAGATTTCTGACAAATGAATAAGAGAAAGAAAAAAATTCCTGAGGAAAACTACCTGAAGACCATATATAGCTCATTCACAAAAGAAGGCAAATAAATAAATGCATATAAAAAATAAACAACCACAGTAACACCAAAGAAATGTGGGAATGCAGACTGGTGCAGCCACTATGGAAAACAGTGTGAATTTTTCTTAAAAAATTAAAAATGGAACTTCCATTTGACTCAGTGATCCCACTTCTAGGAATATATCCTAAGAATCCTGAAACACCAAGCAGACAGAATATATGCACCCCTATATGCACCCCTATGTACATAGCAGCACTATGTTCATAGCTAAGATCTGGAAACAGCCTATGTGCCCATCACTAGGTGAGTTGATAAAATAAAGCTGTGGTACATTTACACAATGGAATACCATGCAGCTGTAAAAAAAAAAGAAGGATCTCTTACCTTTTGAGACAGAATGGAGGGGCCTGGGGATTATAATGCTAAGTGAAATAAGCCAGTCAGAGAAAGACAAGTATCACATGATCTCACTCATATGTGGAATCTAATGAAAAAATAAACTGACAATCTAAATAGATCCAGAGGCATGGAAGCCTGGAACAAACTGACGAATCTCAGAGGGAAGGGGAGAAGGGGGTGGGAATAGATTAACCAAAGAATTTATATGAATATATGCATTGCCCATGGTCACAGACCAGGGGTGGGCAAACTTTTTGACTCGAGGACCATAATGGGTTCTTAAACTGAACCGGAGGGCCGGAACAAAAGCATGGATGGAGTGTTTGTGTGAACTAATATAAATTCAAAGTAAACATCATTACATAAAAGGGTACGGTCTTTTTTTTTTTTAGTTTTATTCATTTCAAACGGGCCGGATCCGGCCCTCGGGCTGTAGTTTGCCCACGGCTGTCACAGACAATAGTGCAGTGAAGCCTGGGGTAGGGTGGGAACCCAGTGGAGGGGGACAATGGGAGGATAAAGGGGAGACATCTGTAATACTCTCAACAATAAAGATTTTTTTAGAAGTATTTTTTAAAAAAATACAAATCAGAGATAATATTTTTCTTGTGACAAAATGGCACAAATTAACAAAAAAATAAGAATCAGGGTGATCCTGAGGAACAGCACTCTTGTCAACTATTGATGAAAGTTGTGACGATAATCTAGAAGATGAAAATTATAAAATTACTCTGCACCGATCAAATAATCCTGATTTGCCTTTTAAAAGTTACTGTAATTTCTCCCTTGTTCCTGTGAATTAAGGGTAAGCATTTTCATCATTAGTTGAAGATTTCAAGTAGTACTAAATTGATTCTGCAGGGAAAATAGAATAGTGATATTAGTACAAAAGTGTTACGAAAATGAAATCAAACCAGTTTTTCTTTCCTTTTTTCCCTTGGATCTGGGAACTGTGCATCTTGCTTTACACTGCATATTTTCCAGCTTTCATGAAGTGAAATAAAATTAATGGGAAGCTGTTGTAGTAGTGGAGCCCAAGCTGAAGTCTGTGGAAATCATTATTGGTGTTCTAATTATTGACACCTGCCACATTCCTGGGGCAAATGGGTAATTAAGACTGTCCTAAATAATGATTAATCTTATAGCAATACAAATTCAGCCCCCAGAGACAATACATATGAAAAGGTGAGACATTTTCCATCCTTAATAGCAATTTGAGAAATAAGGTTTTTCAAAAACGATCTAAGTAAAATATATGGCTATATTTCTGTTGACTTTGGTTCTGTAAAATGTATTTTTCTGGTATGAAAGATTACAGCCCTGTATGTTCTTCAGAAAAAAAAAATTTCAACATCCACATGGATAATTTAAAAACAGGAAGCATGTTATTGTTATAAAGCTTCTTATTCATAGGAATACTTGGCAGTTTTGATTATCAATTACCTTGCTTCTCATTTGAATATTTATTGATTTCATCTAATAGTTGCATAAGCTCCTGTTTGTGCTGTATAATACGGAATGGAAGATTAGCAAAATCAATAATGGATGTAGCAGAGGAAGAAATAGAAAAAAATGCACCTCAGCAAGATTGCTCATGGATGTCAAAACAAATCAGCAAGAGTATAGAGGCACTGTTTCAATTATATTTCGAGCAAGGGCAGGAGAATGGGGAGGGAATTAGTTTCCTCTCCTTTATTGCTTAAACTGTAAAACTATGAAGCATGAAATGTCTTCTGGGAGCTCACCCAACTTTTGGAAAAATAAGGCTTGATTTTTTTGGAATTTGATGCATTCCTTTCCAAAATACAAGCTCATCCAGCATTAGTGTGTTAAATAAATGCTGGAAACGGGATACAAGAGCAAGGGGAGAAAACCCACTAAAATCAGTAATGATGAGAAGACAATGGACAGTGTCAGACACATTACTCACACTCATTTTGAAGGGTAATATTCAAGTGAGCACGAAAAGTGAGCCACTGGAGAATTGAGATTAAAATTAAATCACAGGCTTGTTTAATAATTATTTGAATAGAAGCTAAACACATTTATTAGCAAATGCAAATGATTCTTTTAATTAGACATCTACAAATGCGGTCCAGTGGCAGAAGCCAAGCTGTTTGGTCCTGATAGATTTCCATTACAGAGTTCCAACATCTCGGCGATTTTTCCATGACTTTCCTCTATAATATGAGCAATATGAGCTTTAAACTGTTTTTAAAACTACACTTTTGCATTGCTCCCACTGAGTATTTTATGCATTTTACCTTATTTTTTATTACTAGTCAAAGGCAAAAGATGTTTATCCATTATCCAATAAATTAAATCAATATAAAGTAAAGCTATAGTTTGAATACCCCATGTTATCTGTAGTGATATATCATTTTAAAGTCAACACATTTATAATGAAAAATACTTTATGGAAAATTTCTCACCCCTGGAAATTGATGATGAATTTAATTCAAAGCAAAGAAAGATTTGTGTGTGGGGGGGGGGGGCGGGGGGGAGGAATTGTAACCTATAGAATTCACATACCACAAATGAAAGGGAAATAATATGTGTATATCTACATATAATTGATGTAGTACCTTTTGTATCACTTGCTTCATTAAAATTTCTCAATAATGATGATACATTAGTGATATAATCATGTTTTATGGTTGAATAAATAGTGGTTCATTAGATTAAAGTGCTCTAGTTTACACTGCTAAGTGAAAGAGCTGAGTTTTAAAGGACTGCTTGACTACTAACCTCATATTACTTGTCCTAAAACAGTTTAGCACATAGAGAACATGATTGTTTTTTAAAAAAAATCCATAATGGTAAGTTCTAACCCTGTTTGTTCAACTTCCTACTTTACACCATAATTGGATGCTTCACCCTCAGAGGTACCAAGGTGAACTATCCCTACCAACACATCTAAAATAATCTCTTCTCCAATATCTCCAACCTTGGGAAGTGGAACCACATTTTATTTTATTTTATTTTATTTATTTTTTAACAATTCTTTATTGTTGAAAGTATTACATATGTCCATTTTTCCTCCCATTGACCCCTCCAGCCAGCCCCTGCACCCCCCAGCTTGCCCTAGGCCCTATTGTCTGTGTCCATGGGTTATGCATATATGCATACAAGTTCTTTGGTTGATCTCTTATCCCCCCCCCCCCCCACTGCCCCCCTCCCCTCTGAGATTCCACCCTCTGTTCCCTGCTTCAAGTCCCTGGATCTACTCGGTTCATCAGTTTATTTTGTTACTTAGATGTGGAAACACATTTTATCCAATTGAGTATACCTGAAATTTCACTGTCTGAATTCCCAATGAAAACAAGTCCTTACTTCTGTCACTAAAAATCTTTAAATGTCTTAACTTCCTTCTGTTTTCCATTTCTACCCCTCGAATGTATTAAATAAATGACATTATTTACAATTACAAATTTCCAACTCTGGTGAAATAACAACCCTAGACAAGTTGAACATTCATGTAATCTAGTTAAAATAATTCTTAATTTTTGATTCTTAAGTCACTGGTTGCACTAAGTACTAAAACTATTAAAATATTTCTAGGCATAGATTTAAGTTTTAATTAAGTACTAAATTGCCTTTAATTTTAATAGTAAGGTAACAATTTGTGATCATTCTAAACTGTCATCTATAAAGAAATTAAAGAATAATGCTTTTGGCTGAAACTAAGAGTAAAATTTAATATTTAAAATTATATTTTAAATTTATAATAGACAATTTGACTTCTGTTTCTTCTGATATAAGAAAGGTGAGCAAATTAATATTAATACATCTATTGATTTGTTTAACCTCTACCACAATCGAGGTCAAATGGAAAAGTTTATTCATTTTTATAAGTTTGTTTATCCATTCACCCATCAAAGGATATTTTGGCAGTTATAAAAAGAGTTACAATAAATATTCATGGACAGGTCTTTTTATTAACATAACCCAGGAGTGGGATTGCTGGGTCATATGGTAAGTATGTTTAACTTGGTAAGAAATTGCTGAACTTTTTTCCAGAATGGCTACACTATTTTGCACTCTCACCAGCAATGTATGAGAGTTCCAGCTGCTGCAAATCCTAGCCATCACTTGGTATATTATTTCTGATACTTCAGGTTTCCCCTCTGAAAAACTTCCTGAGTGGCTTCTTTAGATAAAATCTAATGCCAAGAAATTCTCTCCATTTTTCTTCATGAAAATGCCTTATTTCATCTCAACTATTGAAGGATATTTTCCCTGGACATAGAATTCTGGCTCTATTATAGTAGTTGAAAAATATATTACTTTGCTTAAAAAAATCCTTAAAGAAAGGTAGAGTCATAATAGTGTAATATTAGGCAGTTGAAAATAATTTTTGAAATGGAGCTTAAAAACTTTCATCAGAAAAAAAGACAGATTATAGATTAAAAGGATAGGGACAAGTTATTTCATACCTAATTTTCAGCATTCAATAAAGATTCTATTCAATAAAAATAAATAAATAACCAAGAGAGGAAAAAACAGAAATTACAAGAGACTCACAGGTTATCTGGGTATTACAATTATCAGTCACTAAAATAACTATAAATAATAATAATATATTCTCAAAAATATGACAAAATGAAATCTAAAAAAGAAATGCACATAAATAGAACAAAAATACAAGAACTAATTAAGAATTCAACAGATGGATTAAAGCAGATTAGACTCAACAAATACATATTGTGAATTTGAATCAGAAATAGTCAGACTGCTCTGGTCAGTTGCTCAGTAGTTAGAGCATTGGCCATGGACCAAAGGGTCTGCAAGTTGGATTCCTGGCCTGGTCTGGGCATGTGTAGGTGGCAACCAATTAATACATCCTTCTCATCTCTCTCTCTCTCTCTCTCTCTCTCTCTCTCTCTCTCTCTCCCCCTCTCTCCTCTCTCTCTCTCTCTCTCCCTCTCTCTCCTCTCTCTCTCTCTCTCTCTTTCTCTCTCTTTCTCTCTTCTCCTGCTCCTCCCTCCCTTCCACTCTATCTGAAAATCAAGGGAAATAATGTCCTACAGCAAGGATTAAAAAAAAAAAGACTGAAGCAAAGATATTAAAAAGGAAAATAAGAAGAGTGACACATGGACCACAAAGTAAAAAGTCTAAGAAATGTGATTGGATTCGCACAAAGCAAACTAGCCAAAGAACCACAGCTTTAGGGAACCGAATCCTATATAATAAAAGGGTAATATGTAATTCAACTGAATGCAGAACAACCGGTCGCTATGATGTGCATTGACCACCAGAGGGCAGATGCTCAACGCAGGAGCTGCCCCCAGCCCACAGGCCCCCATTGCCTGATTGGGGCCTGCTGGCCAACCTCTCCGTCCCTTCCCCTGGCTGGCAGGCTCTGAATGCCTGATGGGGAACGGGGAACTGGGGTGGGTGGTGGTAGATGCCGGTGGTGCCGGGCCAAGGTCCCCACCCTGCCAGTTACCCCACACACAGAAGACGACCTGCAGTGGGGGGTTAGAGCCAGCGAGCGGGTGGGAATGGCCAACCTCTCGGTCCCTCCCCACGGCAGGCAGGCTTCGATTGTCCAATGGCAAACGAGGAACTGGGGGTGGATGGCAGTGGGGGGGCAGGGCCAGCTGCCAGCACCCGGAAAGATGGCCCTGACCGCAGGCCAGGCCTAGAGACCGCACCCATGCACAAATTTCGTGCGTTGGGCCTCTAGTATTTTATAATGAGCTAAAAGCAAATCTGTTGAAACTTTCCCCTAAAAGAAAACATTATCTTTGTTATACTGGACAGTAAAACATCTACCCTTTACTCAATAAGAAGACAATCTACTACAAAGATTATGTAAAATGGATATGAAGCAAATTAAAAGGTTATTATTGTCATCATTCTTTACAGAAATGCAAGATTAAAAAATGAGATTTCACTATACAGTCTCCAGGACAGCTAAAGTTAAAACGAAAACAATAATAATAAGTCATATAGGTGAAATGAGAAGTCCTCCAAGCTGGTAGGAATGTAACTGATACCATCACCTGGGCTCACTATTTGACAGTGTTCACTAACACTGCATATATGTACGCCAACACTTCTACCCTGCAGGCATTTTCCCAAGGGACATGTGTCTCTATGTGTACCAATAGCTGTGTATAGAAATGCTCATAGCAACATTATTTGTAATATTCAAGTATTAGAAAAATCTAAATATCTATTAATCCCAGAAGGGATAAATTACATATTTATGCAATACAATATTGTGCAGTGATGTAAAAAAAATGAACTAGGGCTACACACAACTACATAGAAAGAATTTGGCACCATGTAAAATATTTATTCTCCCTTTGCTTACAAAAGGAAAACAGTATATTTGGCATTAGCTTTTAATTATGATGTACCTCACATCAAGCACAGTAGAGATCGGTTAGGGCAGTACTGCAAGAACCCTTCACAACTCATAATTCCCAGAATCAACATCGCCACACAGCCCCTGTGTTAGGAGGTTTAGATGTGACTCAGAAGATTTACTTCAAATTATTCTTAGTAGGAGAACCCTTACATGACTTCATCTCCTTAGGAAGACTCTCTCTGGAGGTGATAGGAAACTGGCGAGGAAAATTTACTTCTGTTATTTCTCTCTTGTTCTTGAGCACTTGAAATGCTGTTTTTATAAGACATAATTTTAAATTATTATTATAGTTTGCTTTCTTTTATACAATTTGGTTTATTCATGTATTTACTGCCACTTGTATAAAAATTAGTAATGCAAGAATATGCGTTTTGTTGGTGTTCGAACACTTTTAATTTATAGGGCACTAGAGTTATGCAGTATTATATGTATATTTAATAGCTCCAATTACAGGAATGGCTTGTGCTGATTCACTATATTCCCTACTGTGTTTCTCATGGTGAGTGGCATATAAATTGGCAATATATTCTACCCAAAATACTGGATTAATTAAGATTGTTTGGTAAGTGTCTCAGGTAATAAATTTTTACTTATTAGTCCTACATACAATTTTAGAATATCTTTTTGTAGAAGTTGAAGCATAAAAGTAGATATTGTCATTCCAAACTAAGAGTATATTAAAAAAAAACACATTTTGATTAAACAATTATAATGGAAGTATTAATCACAGGTCTAGAGTAATTGACCAAAAATCAAAGTGCGGCTGTCTGCTTTAACAACTAAAATGAAAAGGAACACAGACTGTAGGTTGAGTGGAAAACAAAAAGACAAGCAGCACTGGCTGATTTTGCTCAGTGGTTGGGGTGTCAGCCCCCAGACTTAAGGGTCGTGGGTTCAATTCCAGTCAAGGGCACGTACCTCAGTTGCAGGCTTAATCCCTGACCCCACCCAGTCAGGGTGCATGCAGGAGGCAACCAATCAATGTCTCTCTCTCTCTCTCTCTGACTCTCCCTCTCCCTCCCACTCTGTCTAAAAATCAATGGGAAAATATTCTTGGGTGAGGAGTAACAAACAAACAAACAAGACAAGCAAAAAGCAACTCAACTAGGTAAGATTCTACAGTAACTTCCTCAAAGATATGTATTGTATTTCTTATATTTTGGAAGTTCATTTTAAATAATTACACTTAACTTGGGAATTCACTGGAAAATAGCTAGTAGTGAACTCTTAGATGACCAAGTTTAGCAAGAATCAGATTTAACAATAGCTACAATGGTGAATATGCATACAATACATATACATGCTGTATAGATATAGGGTGGAGATATATGTAAGGCATTGTATGCATGTAAATGTGTATTTATCCATCTATAGATCTTCTTGTTGCTTGCATCTGAGATGTTCAGATCATTGTTTTGTTTAAAGGACCTCAAATACTTGTAAAAAAAAATATAGACCCTTTTGAAAGAAATAGTATTTGAGCATATTTTTCAAGATAATTTGTATTTGATAGAACATATCCTGCCTATCTCTCCCTGAAATTGAGATTCCTAAGTCACCTTTCAGCAGTAACACTGGGCATCCTGAACACCTGACACTAACAACTGCTAATGTTTATTGAGGTCTGGCTGTTCGTTGCCTTTGCTCCCGAGGATCCCTTCACACACTTTCCCGGGACCACGGTATTAACCCCTCCCAAAATGTGGGATCATTGCTACTCAGTGGCTACTGAATGTCCAACTATGTGTCATGCACAATTACTCTAAATTCTGGGGATATATGAAGGAACAGCAACAACTAACAAATCCCAGGTTTTATGAAGTCACATTTTTGTTGGGGTTTTGGACACATAAAGTGCTGAGTGCCAACTGAAGGCAAGGGGAAATAAAATTGTTAAAGAGATTAATCTTATTAGTCTAGCCAAAAGGAGGAAAAATCGTCCTCCTTTTCCAACCATAAAGCAACATAAATAAATTAATTAATAAGCACACAAATACAGAAAGTTTCTAAAGACATGGTGTACTTCAAAAAATCCAGGTAGTTATAATTCATTGAGTTTAGTATAGAACCCTTAAAAGGACACCCAGCAGCCCTAACTGGTTTGGCTCAGTGGATAGAGCGTCAGCCTGCGGACTGAAGGGTCCCAGGTTCGATTCCAGTCAAGGGCATGTACCTTGGTTGTGGGCACATCCCCAGTAGGGGGTGTGCAGGAGGCAGCTGTTCGATGTTCCTAACTCTCTATCCCTCTCCCTTCCTCTCTGTAAAAAATCAATAAAATATATTTTTTTAAAAAGACACCCAGCATACAAAGGAATTTAAAGCACAGTCCCTTTGACCTTAAGGAAGTTTAGTCCATGTCCTGGGGCAACATTTAAACATCCCAGGAGTCCCGTCTTACTGTGGCTCTGAGGCCCACAAACTAAGAAGCAAGTACAGTGAAAGCCACCCACTGTCAGCACCCAGGGTGGGCCACTGCTCCAAAGAGTAGGTGGCTTTTGATATTTTGAGGAACGTTGATTCTGACCAAAAAGGCTTTTTCTTTTTCTTTTTAAATCGGAAGGGTTTCCATCCCAATTGAAACTGACTTTCAGGAGCATTTGACTTCCAGCTAAATAAAATCAGTTCCGCAAAGCGTGCCCAAGGCCGGCGTTTGTCTGCAGCCAGATGTGGGAGGAACTAGAAGCCCCTGAGCCTCTTGCGTGCTTGCTTCTTATCAAAGTCGCTTGGAGCCTCACGCTGAAAGATCTCTATCTAAAACAGATGGGACTTTACTACATCTTTATGTGGGAAGCTTCCTCTAAAGGGAGCTCATTTTAAAACCTAGCCATGAGTACTTTTAATTTATTGAAGAGCCCAAAATGCCTTGGAAAAATTTTTTTTTCCGGAAAGATCTGTTGCAGGCGCATTAATCCATATATGAAATGTATCCTAAAAGTCACCTAAGAGGAGTAACTTTAATTAATTTGCCACCAAGAAAAGCTTTCCATTTTGGTCAATCTTACCTTTCATTTGAATCATTCTGTCAGAAAACACGACAAAGATTAAATTCCTTTTTTCACTTCATGCACAAATGTTTGCATTTGCTTTAAACTATGATTTTTTTCATGATGATGTATTTATTTATTTATTTTTAAATCTTTATTGTTGAAAGTATTTCATATGTCTCCTTTCTTTCCCCATTGACCTCTTATAGCCCGCCTCTGCCCCCACCCAGGCCTTCACCACCCTATTGTCAGCTTCCATGGGTTATGCATATCTGCATACAAGTTCTTTGGTTGATCTCTTCCCACCCACCCACCGACCCCCGCCCTCCAGTTCTTAGTGGGTTTGCAAATAGCGCAAGTTACTTTTAAGTGGGAGTAATGGAATCAAAAGAACCCTGGGGGAGAAATGCACTAATGTCATATCAAGTGTCCTCGTCCCTTGTACGCTGCTGTGTGAATGCTCACTCTGCAAGCATCTGACTAAATACTCAATCTTTTTGAGATACTGACCTCCTAACAGCAGCCCCTGAACACTAAATGCTTCCATGTGTGATAAAAGCAGAGACTCTTATTTTCCCTCCCAGCTGATTAAGGAAAGCAAGCCTCTCTCACACAATTGTCGTGGAGAGATTGAACGCATCAATGGTTCCATCAGGAGGACCACAATGGAAAGCATGAGAACACGGAGGAGATTCAATTACTTGGAGGTTGGATCTAGTTGATTCACAGAGTCAAGTCACATTTCCTCTCATTCTCCCATTCTCTTCTCACAGTGCCGGGGTATTGCTCTGGGAAACATGATTTGACTATGCGGTTACACAACCTGTAAGCAAGATACTCAGTTTTTTCGTGTTCATTAGCTTGAAATTCTAATATATGTACCAAGTTCCACTCATGGAGGAAGAAGAATAAAATAAGCAGCCCTCCTTGGCAGCTCATTATCTATTCCAAGTCACGGCAGCTGTTGCCACTGAGAATTCGTGCTGAATGCAGCCTTTAGGGGTCAGGCAGCCACTCCACAGCTACACACACATGCACACTTGCCTTCTGCGTCGTCCGGCAGAAATGTCACCCGTGGAGGGTAACAATGAAAGGCTACAGTTCTCAAGGATTTTTCAGCCAACTGTGCTCATGACCTCCATTAATTTTCCTTATAATGTTATATTCAGAAATTGTTATGAAAAATGAAGCCAAGAGTTTCATGGCATAATAACATTATAATGCATATGATACAATAGTAAAGAATTGTTTACCCAAAAAAAGTCAGGAAAAAGTATTTAATAAACTGAAAAGAATATCCATATTATCTAAAAGTGAAGAAATAATACTATCTGAATTTTTAAAACTTGTATTACAATAAAAATGTTTTAACTCTCCAGATCTTTCATCTGTCTCCCCATACAGTACTTTCACAAAAAATGCTAAGCATTGCTCACACTTTTAGTCAAGATTGCATTCTAAATTCACACAGAAATTGGTCTCCTTCACCTGAACAAGTAAGAATGATACAGAAAATACAAAAGCAGAAAAATTTAAAAGCCTCTCTCATGCTCAAAACAATATAATTCCATGAAGCACAAAATGGAAAATAAGTGCTTAGAACTGAGAAGACTGAAGCTGCAGATCTGCTAGATTCTGAGTCCAGAAAAACAAACAAACAAAAAACAAGAACAAACAAACATTTAAAATATTTTTTTAAAGTCACTGGAATTAAAAATAATCTATAAAGGGAATTAACTCTATAATGAAGTAGAGTTTCTAGAGTAGTAAAAAAAAAAGAAGTAGTAAAATGGAAAGATTATATGGAGGAATGAACCTAGCAAAAAACACTCAGGGACAAAGAAATAAAAAATAGAACATTAATTTAAAGTAAACCAAAAGTATAGTGGAGATATGGCTGAAAAGTAAAACTCAAGGAGATAATAGCTGAACATTTTCCAGAACTGAGTTTTCATATTAAAAACTTGCTGGTTGTTACCCCGGGTCACCCTCAGTTCCTTGTCACATGGACCCCTTCACAGGGCAGCTCACGACATGGCTGCTCAATTCATTAGAGAAAGAGAGAGAGAGAGATTGAGAGAGAGAGAGAGAGAGAGAGAGAGAGAGAGAGAGAACCAGATGGCAGTCAGTCTTTTATAGCATAATCTTCAAAGTGACACCCCATCACATTGCGATATTTTATTTATTATGAGCAAGTCACTGGTCTCAGCCCACACCAAGGGAAGCAGATTGCACAAGGGTGTGAATGGCAAGACACAGAAAACATTGGGGGCCATTTCAGAAGCTCACCTGTCACATTCTGACTTCTGGTCCTCAATTATTCATATTCCTCCCACATGTAAAATACACTCACACCACCCTTCTAGGGTCTCCAAAAGTCACCTCCCATTCCATCATCAGCTCAAAGAATCCCATCATGTAAGTCATGCCTGGGTGTGAATGAGGCTCCTAGGATGCAGTGCTTTAGGTAGAGCTTCAAGTACAGTTTCCTTCAGTCTGTGAAGCCAACGAGAGAAGTCCTCTGCCTCTCACACACATTCAACATATAACGGTGGGGCCGGTGTGGGGTCAGTATGGGGTCACAGCAATGGGTATTCTTGTTCCAAAAGAGGAAAAATTGGAGGCACAAAGAAGTCACTGGTTAATAGCAAATGTGAAATCCAGTCAGTCACATGTTGGAAGTTTCTTATTAGTTTTCAAGGCCATAGCTCTTGCTTCTTGATTCTACCCTCCTGCTTCTTGGTTCTGCCTTCTCTGTCATTCTTTCTTATGAAAAATAGCACTGCTTTGCAACTGAGCAGTTTTCTAAACCTGCTTCCTGCCAGTAGAATTTTAGGATCCAACAGTCCCTGTCATGTGGGTCTCTGTTCTTCTCAGTGCAAGCCAGAGGGGATTATGCTGATACAATGTTCTCAAAGATTTGGTAGATCCGTGAGTCTCACTGGAGTATGGAATACACGTAAGTCCTTTATCTCGCTCTGATCAGGTGACTGGATACCTTGACCACCACATTTTCTAGCGGTCCTATTTGATTAAGAGGATCTGTGGGCTCACTCTCAGTATCTTTAAGGGCCCTTTGTGTGGCTGAATAATCAATGCTTTTATCCTCCCATGTGTTCCAGTACTTAACAAATAATTGTGTAGTACACCCTTCATGTTATCTCTAGGCCGTGTTTTTCAGGCAGTGCATACATTTGTTAATGTTAGCATCTTGTGCTCTCTGAAAAATCTGAAAACTTTTAAAAGCACGTATGTGCCTATTTAAGAATAAAAAATCATCCCAAAATTCAGTGGCATAAAACAACAATAGGAATTATTTCAGAGTCTCTAAGGGTCAGGAATCTGCATGTGGCTTAGATTGGTTCTGTTTCATCTCTCAAAATCAAGGTATCAGCAAAATGTCATCTGGGACCACAATCCTGTGAAGGCCCACCTGGCAGGCTTCGGTCCCTTGGGGTTGTCGGCAGATATAGCATCCGTGCCCCTGAGCTGTGGTCAGAGGCCCACATAGTGCTTCCCCGTGGAAAGGACTGCTCCAAAGCTCCACTGTACATCGCGTGCTTCGGCTTTAGAACAGACTTCTTATTTGTTTCCCTCTGAATAACTCAAAACTCACATTTTATCCACACACGAAAATCTCATTTTATATTTCTTTTTCAGAACCATACATTTTAATTAATAAAATGTTATCCAGAAGCAAAAGGCTAAATTGTCTAAGGAGTGACCCTATGCTTTTTTCCTCTTTGAAGTTTGAATAATTTTTCTATTTTCAGTCAAATACATAAACCAGTTTTGGAATCACTCCCTCATTGCAGAGGTAGACAGCAGTATTGTGCAACGAAGCAATCCACACTTACAATGATGACATCTCATTTTATGAGGACGTGGCCATATTTCAATGAATAAATTCATGAAGTCTCACCGCTCTGTGACCCCCATATCTGCTGTTTTTTTTTATCTGGTCCCATTTTAGCTCATTACTGTCCTAGCAAAAGAAGCAATTCTGTTTGCTTTCTGATCTTGTGCGCCCTTTAAAGATGAAAAAGCATAAAAGCAACCAAGAAGATAGGAATCTCGCCTTTTTCTGGCTCTAAATGGCTACAAAACTCACTTTTTAAAACATTAAATAAATTCACTCAAACTAACCATACTTGCTTTTTCACGGGGGAGTTCCTTAGATTATTAAACCATACTGAAAATGTAATTGTCCCTCTCTTCAGCTATTTTTTTTTCCCAAAGATGCCCTTCTAGTGGATGAAGTCTCATTGACATGTAGAATTATGCCCTGAAGATAGGAGGTAAATAGGTGAGTGTGTGAGCTGAGTTCCTGTAAGATCTTGTTGTCCATAAGGTCAGAGACAAATCATTAAACTATGCTACAGGGTATTAATGACAAGGAGCACAGTATATCCTTTCTCATCACTCTCTCCCAAGTCCTGGCCCAAAGAATCTTATGAACTCACCATATGTACAGTTTTGAAGACATTATTAAATATTTAGGATCCGAGAAGTATGAGATGATGTGCAGTGAAATTAGTTACCCAAAAAGTTCTAATAGAAATCAGATAAATGTGGTAGATTTACCACATTTTAATAGAATTATCACATCTGCTTCTCAAAAGCTCATAAAAGGAGAATGATTAAATAAAAAGCTGTAAACCCACAAGGACAAAGAAAAAAATGAGGCAACACACGATTGTAATAAATCTTTGGAATACAGGTTAGTGGCAGGGAGAATTGGTAAGTTAGGAAAATAGAAATAGAGGTTACCGAAGAGCCTTCGGAGTAGAAGAAAGAAAAGTAGCAAGAAAGTTAATTTTTGAGCCACAAGGATAACCCAGGACTTGAACACATAAGAAACAGTGGAAGCAGAGATTCAAGACTATAAACAGTGTAGTTTAACACAGAGGTGCCTTTGCCCCTAAGGTAGCCTGGTGTAGCAGTCTCCCTCACACACAACTGCCTTACCCTTCCTGCAGCTATTTATTTTTAATTTCTCCTACAGATGCTCTGGAGTTAGGGATGGAAAGTACAGCAAAAGATGGAGAAGAAAACTGAGACTAGAAAATGGAGATTCAGTTGGCATTCCCAGGCCCTTACCCTTGCCTTGCTATTGAAATACCTGTAGCAGGTATGCATGTCCCAAGGAAGAACAGGGGGAAAGAAACTAGCATAGGAGGAACACAGAAACAACAATAAAGAGGAAAAAAAAAGAAGAACAATCAACTGGGATAATCTTTTTAAAAAATTTTTAAATTGATTTTTTTTTTTTTAGAGAGAGAGAGGAAGGGAGAGGGATAGATAAAAACATCCATGAGAAACATCATTGATCGGCTGCCTCCTGCACACCCCCTACTGGTGATCGAGCCTGCAACCTGGACATGTGCCCTGACCTGGCATCGAACTGGTGGCCTCTTGGTTCAGGGGTCGACCCTCAACCCCTGAGTCACATTGGCCAGGCAAGAGGGATAATCTTAATGGTATAAAGATAGAGGTACTCAAAGCAATCATTACTGTGTAAGTAAAGAGTAAGTACTTTGGAAGCAAGAAAGCAAATCTGTGCTCTATAAAACAACCACATAGAGCTCTAATGCAAACACTATATACCCCACTGCATGTGTTAATCTAATGCTGTCAAGTAGAATGCCTCTTTTTGGAACTTCTTATGGTAACTAATAATGATCTGAGAGTCTACTTACAATACAAGCTATTGTATTGTCCATCTCATTATAAGGAATTTTTGGTTAAGATTGACTCCTTTTTAAAGAAAACCTTATATTTTACTAAAGTGAAAAATAAGCTTTTCATTTAACATAATTGTTTTATAACACAGGCCAAATATTAGAAAAATATGTACATATTTATTACATTGTTACATCCTATTTCATCTCTGAAATGCCCTTTGTTTGAAATGATTCAATAATAATAATAATAATAACCCTCTGTTAATCATCTTTCTTGAAATTAGGCCTCAAGAATTTTAAAAGCAAACAATCTCTGCCATTAAAGACAACTGTTTCCTTGTCTGGTTGCCACTTGTTATTAACGGCTGCTCCATGAAGAAAAGGGGGCAAGAAAACCTGGAGCAAAAGGGTCCTAAAGTGCTATTATTAAAAGCACATTTCTTGGTATTTTATTTAAACTTACACTTCAATAGATACTTCTGGTTGCACAACTCTCATTTTTTAAAGTCGCTTTTCAACCTTCTATCCTATGCACATTTTTGTTTGTCACATAACAGTTCCTTGAAATGCTTTGACCTCTGCATTACAGACAAGGTGAAAAAAAATTGTTTTTAAGTCTATGGTAACAAAGTCATATGTTTCCATTACACCCACAGAGAAAGGTCAGGCAGAAAACAACACGTCAGCCCTCCCTACATGGATCAAGTCTTCCCGGCAGAGCATCACTTAAATCTCTTTCTCAACCAGCCTCCGGGAGAAGAATGCATTTGCTTATCTAACGAATCAAATAGCAAGTAAAGGTTTGACAGGTTCCGGGGGCAGGGGTGAAAACTATGCAGGCTATCAATTTAATTTACAATTTTTCATAATGATTGATTCATTTTTAACAGCATACTACTTACTCTAAAATCAGTGATAAGATTCAGCTTCTGTTGTCTGCCATTTACATAGGTACTAAGTGACGTAAATAGTTAAGGACAGGGAATTAGTATCACAATGGGAAGAATGCCATGAAATGCTAAGACGTAATTTTGCCTCATTTTCACATTTCCCTCAGGACTCAGGAGCACTAGATAATACTATGCACAAGAATGGGAATCAATCTGCCCACATCGCCTTGGTGAAGATTGTGGTAACTGCATCCATCATCTGAAGCTAATCCTGAGGTACGCGGATGCTTGAATCTCACTGAGGCATTTTGATGAATATTTTGTGTTTGTACTACTCAATAAAAATCTAATGAAACCATTGACTATTTATAGGCAAATTTTTTTTCATAATTCCATATTTTCCCCTGATACCAGTAGTTATTGTGAGGTTGGCAAGATTCCTATAATGAAAAATGAAATGTTGGTATTTCAATTTTACCCATATTTTTAATATTAATTAATTAATTAATATTTAATTACTTGGGATGACATTGGTTAATAAAACCACATAGGTTTCAAGTGTTAGAAGTAGTTCCCATTTCATGGACATACTAAGAATATAAATTTTCACTTAGATGACAATGGATAACATTTTAGAGAGAGAAACATCCATGTGAGAGAGAAACACTGACTAATTGGTTGCCTCCTGTACATGCTCTGACCAGGGATCAAACCCACAAACTAGGTATGTGCTCTGACTAGGAATCGAACCCATCACCTTTTGGTGTACAGGCCAATGCTTCAACCAACTTGAGCTACCTGGCCAGGGAATCAACAATGAAAAATTTTTAAAAATATTACTTGTCAAGTTCAAATATATCTTTCTTAACTCAGAAAATAAGGTTGGCTAACAAGAACATTTTGAACAATATCTTTCTATTATATCCACCTACTGATATATAGTGGTAAACTGCAAAAGGATACTCTTTCCTTCCGTTTGAAGAATAAAAGCTAACAGTTTCCAAGTGCCTGCTTGGGCCAGAAAATGGCCTGCACAATTTACAAATTTTTTTTAATCTTCATCTAAGAATATGTTTGCTGATTTTTTTATATATATATAGAAAGAGAGAGGGAGGGAGGGAGGGGAGGGAAGGACAGAGGGGGGAGAGGGGGAGAGGGGGGGAGAGGGGGAGAGAGAGAGAGAGGAGAGAGTTCACCCTGTCCATGATCAAACCTGAAACCTAGGAATGTGCCCTGACTGGGAATTGAACCTGCAACCTGTTTGGTGTACAGGACAATACTCCAACCAACTGAGCCAACCAGCTGGTCACAACTTATGTTTTTAATGTGTAATTTACAAGTGTATGAAGGTAGATAGCATCACCCTCATTTTTCAGGTGAGGAAACAGATTCTGAAAGGTCAAGTAATTTGTTCTGATACAGTTATAAAAAGGAGGAGCAAGGATTCAATTTTACATTAGATTCACCCCCAGAACTCTGCCTAATGACTATTCTGTACTGCTGCTGAGTGATGGGGAAGCAACAATAAGACTCTCACTAGTAAGACTATAATCATGCTAAAAGTTGTTAAAACCCTGAAAAATCTTAAAACCATTTCTAAAATGTTCTAGCATATTCATAAAATGTGCATGGTTTGCTTAAGGAAAAACCACTTAAACTATGGACAATATATTTCAATTCTTAATACCAGTTTGCTTCTTCATAGCTTGCCCTTTTTAAGAAATCTTAATTCAGATTGTACTAATTTGAATAGTTGATTTTTTCATAAATATTCTGCATACAAATAGAATTAGCCCTAGACAGTTTGGCTCAGTGGATAGAGCGTGGACCTGTGGACTGGGGGGATCCCAGGTTTGATTCCAGTCAAGGGCACATGTCCAGGTTGTGGGCTCGATCCCTAGTGGGTAGTGTGCAGGAGGTAGCCAATCAATGATTCTCTGTCATCACTGATGATTCTATCTCTTCCTCTTCCTTCCTCTCTGAAATTAATAAAAATATATTTTTAAAAAATAGAATTAAACTATATAAAGTAATTAGGGACTAATTACTTTGATTTCCGTACTACAGAAATGGAAATGTAACCTGAAGTCACAAGTTACAAAGTGCTTGCTCTAAATCTTTAATGTCATCATTTAAAAAAGAAAAGCTGACTCTTTTGGAAAGATCTCAAAAAATTAAAGTAATATAGTCCTTAACATTTTCTTTGTTTTATGACAAACTAATCTTCCAGTATCTCATTCTTTTCCCACATTTGCCATCTGTTAATATGTTGAAGCAGTCTAGTTTTTATCTTTTTCACCCAAAGTCTCCAAATCTATTAAATATATCCACACAAAAGTAAGTAGTTACAAAAATAAACATATGCATATCCCAGCACAATAACTTCATGCACCAGGGCTAATTATCACTATCCACATACATTATTTTATTAGTAAACAAGTCATCTATTTCTTTTTTTTTAAGTCATCTATTTCTTTAGCTGAATATTGAAATTAGATACAAGTCAAAAGACCTGCATACCTTAACAGATGAGATTGGTTCTGGATATCAACAGCAAAAAATGCTCTTTCAAAAACATATTAATGATAAAGTATCAATAATAACAAGAAATCTTTCATGAATTGTTTTAAAAATATTCTCCCATTATTTCATTTTATTTTACAAAAATCCTGAACAGTAGAAAGAGCATATGGCTTTACCTTCATTTACGATGAGGAAACAAGAATTCAAACAAAATTATTCCTCTCCCATTGTGAATCCAGGCCCTCTGGCCCCCAGCCTTCAGCCTCCCCACACACATATGGAGGGTCTTTTGAGCCACCTTAAATGTTGGCCAGTTTCTCTATGGTCTCTAACTTGAGCTTTTAAGAGGCCGACTTTGTAACTTTGTGTGTCTAGAAGAACTTTATTATTTATATTGAGTGCTTTGTTTTAGGGCTCACTAAATCCACGTTCTCTTCCATGTATGATTCTAATGAAGACATTTCGGTGGCTTCCAGGAGCAACGTTTAGATTTCACTCATGGGTCTGTGGCTTCCTCTGGCTCCACATGGTTTAGCAGTGGCTCAGCTAGATGGGCTCCACAGTCTGTTTGGTTCAGGTCTGTTTCATATGAGCCTCATCCTGCAACGCAGGCTGAGAGAGTTCCCATTCCACTGGTTAAAGCAACCTACATGCCCAGATGAAAATCATTTGAGCAGGAATATACATCGTGTCCACGTGGAAGCCATGACCAAGTTGGAGAGGGACAGAATTTGTGGCAATGACTGGAATATAACTGTCTTCAACGGGGTCTAGTTTTAATTTTTCCCCATATGAATATCTAATGTACCCAGTGACATTTATTTACACCGCCACCCTTTCCTCCACCACTCTACTGTGATACCTTATCATGGGTTTGTTTTGAGAAAATCTATTATATTTCCTTGGTATTTCTGTCTATCCCTGATCCCAAACCCCAGCTTAATTGAGGTACAATGCACATACAATAGAACTTACCAAAAGTTACAAAAGTTACAGTTGGATGAGATTGGACAACTGTATTAACTATGTTTTTACCATCAAAATCAAGACATGGAAATTAGGACTCTGGGTAAAGGTTTGTGGAAGTATAGTCTACAATTTTAGGTCACATTCTTATTTACTGCTCTAAATATTCTTTACAACTAGTTTACTTAGGTTTACAACAAATCGAAAGCTCACACACTCCTCTCCCCTTCCGAAAGAAAAACTGAAATCATCTTTTATCTTTGAGGCTTCTGGAGAACAAAAGTCAACAGTGATTTAATAGCCCCATTTTTTAAAATATATTTTATTGATTTTTTACAGAGAGGAAGGGAGAGGGATAGAGAGTTAGAAACATCGATGAGAGAGAAACACCAATCAGCTGCCTCCTGCACACCCCCTACTGGGGATGTGCCCACAACCAAGGCACATGCCCTTGACCGGAATTGAACCTGGGACCTTTCAGTCCGCAGGCCGATGCTCTATCCACTGAGCCAAACTGGTTACGGCCCCATTTTTTTTAACTTTGTTTTTAGCATCTTTCGTATTTGGTTATATTTAATTTATTACTTGTAAAAGTATTTCATATATAATTATTGCAAACCTAACTTGTCTGAAAACAGTAAAGATTATTTAAAATTTTTTTTAGAATTATCCACTGTCTCTAGTCTCATGGACTGTCAAGTCCATGGCAGGTGATTTATCTGTACTTATTAAACAGAATTATCTTTAAACTACTTGACACATAGGAGCTGACCAAACTGAATATGTAACCCAAACTGAATATGTAACCCAAACTGAATATGAGCAGAATAGAGAAGTCATCGGAAAAGGACTGGAGTCACCAAGAAAAGAGGAGGATTTTGATCTTCGTTTCTAAATAAGTACTAAGGAGAACAGACCAGAGAAGGAAGATTGGAAGGAACAATTTTCCATCAACATCACTGACTTCCTGAGAAATAAACCTCTTCGTGTCATTCTCCTGCTGGAAAGAAAATGGAAGGGCTCACATCATTTCTAACTTGAGTTTTCCCCACCCCAGGATAACGCGGGACTGCCAGCGCAAATGTGCTGGGTTGCTGCCCACTCAGCTTCATTCCCTCCCAGGAGAGCCACCAAAAACAGTGCTTCCCTGAACCGCTGAGGAAAATCATGGAGCTTAATTTCTAGAATCTCTTGCCAGTGGGATTCCCATTTTTCCACTGAGGGGCACTAGTGTGGGGTTTACAAGGTGGGAGAGAAGGTTAGTCCATGTTCTTCAGGGGGAGCCAGAGTAGGAGCATGAGGATAAACAGACAGCAAGTCGTGGCTGCCAAGTGAGACCTTCGAGCAGGGAGGTCATGGACGATGGTTCTCTGCCCGGGTTCTGCATCTTCATTGCAGATTATATTGTACATGCCCAATAGCTACTTAATCATCTGAAACAATGCTTGGAAAATATACACATATAAGCATATAAAGTATAAGCTGTATATTCCGTTTCGATACTAGAAAATTAGTTAACATATATTTTTAAACTAAACTTTTAACCCTATTTTTAATTAAGAGCTATTCCCTGGTCAAATACTTAAAACTAGAGTAAAAGTCATGACTACAGCAAATTTTAAGAATATTTAAATTCTAATTCTCAAATTGAAATCACCACTTTATTTTCTTGAAATAAGAAAAGTCAATGTCTCAATTTGGTTTTATAGTCTACCATATGCTATAACATTCTTTATGCTTTAAAATCCACCTTGTCTCATCCTAGTCTTTTATTCAGAATTAGATTACATAAATACACTAATATTACTGAACGAACTCTCGTCAATAGTACCTCCTTTAATGAAGGGCTATGATTAATTCACTTAGTAAAATCTGAATTCTTATTTTAAAGTTTCCCAAAACAAAAGAGCTATTAAAAAACGCATTAACAGCTTGACAGTTTAATCTTCTCAGTATGTCTCCATGAAAACAGTAAACTGCTGTCAGGTTTTGCTGCTTTGGAGACTCCTGGCACAGGCATCACAAAGACCAAGTGCTATGAGAAAGTGTTGCATTCCGTGGCACCTTGGAAATGAATATCGAGAGGAAGAATAAACACGATTGCACTTAAGAGATTAGATAAGTTAAACATTATAAAAATCGAGTACCACATATGTGGAATCCCAAGCATAACTTTAAAAGGGTGATTGCTTTGCAAAGTATACAGTCTATTATTGCTTGATTCCATGTCAAAAGGTGCTCTTCCAGATTCTGAAGTGACAGTAAAGAAATACCTGAATTCCCTTTAATATTGCTTTTTTGTTTTCAATTGTTCTTATGGTACATTTACTCTTGGCAGAACAAAAGAGAAGATCTGTGCAAAAATCCTTTTTTAAGGTGGAAGATCATAACGCCTGTTCATTCAACCTTACTTCATGGTTCCTCACGTGAGAGGTGGTGCCATTAGCTTCCATTAGTAGATTCAACTGGGGCTGAACACTGGAGAGAGAGTGCCCTTGTCTTCCATCAGTGTCCTCAGGACTCGGCCTCGAGATTGCACAAGATCTTCACTCAAACAGATCAATGCCATTACTGTTCTGCGAGGTGTTTGCTGTTGCTTTTCTTCTCTGAATCCAGTCATCTTACCTCCTTCATCCTGGATTCCATGTCATTAGAACATACGTCTGTCCTCTCTTTCCACCTCAACTTAATTCCTGTGGGCAGCTTTGATTTCCTGTCAGATGTGGATCAAGGAGGGTCAGGAAGGCAGATGCCCGAGGCATCAATGTTGAAGGGGTGTATTTGGCAAAAGAAAATTGTATTTACCAGAAATCCTCCCCGGGAGAGTGCAGCAGCACAGAATTGGAAGAAAAACCTTAGCAAGCTCCTTCAGTTAGGGGATCAAATTCCCCAGACACTCACTTAAGACTGGTAGTTGGTCAATAATTTGATTTCTACCAAGGGTAGATCCCATTAGAGACAGGGCTTTTGCTTTTTTTTTTTTTTTTTTTTTTTTTTTGCTTTCCCCTTTCACAGGAGCCATTGGGATGGTGCTCCCTTGAATTCAAGAGCTTCACTTGTGGAACCCTTGACAATCAGATCCCCATTTTTGCAATGAGCACCACCAATGTAATATTTGCACATTGGGGTTAGGGCTGGATTGCCTGAGGCCAGAGAAGAAGGTGTCCCCTTATTGTTCTCAGGTATACTTAATCGCCTTAAAAATACACACAGACTCCCACTATGATAGTCACTTGCAAATATTAAGAAAACTCAAGGGATAATTTTTTTCTTTTTTTCCAGATGGATAACAAAAAAAGCATCACTGATTTTGAAATATCTTTTGCATTGGATTGAACAGAAAAAAGCAGCTTCTTGCACTTACTCTTAGAATGAATCAAAGTTTGTGTGTGAGGTTGATAAAATATATTTTTTCACTTTTTTTTTCACCAGTGTGTGAACACACATATGCAGGGCGAACATTGCTATATAATACACATAATTTATTTTTGTATGTGCCCTGACCAGAATTGGAACCTGCAACCTTGGCATATCAGGACGACACTATAACCAGCTGAGCTACCCAGCCAGGGCCTACTCATAATTTATTTTTTTAAATATATTTTATTGATTTTTTACAGAGAGGAAGGGAGAGGGATAGAAAGTTTGAAACATCGATCAGCTGCCTCCTGCACACCCCTACTGGGGATGTGCCCACAACCAAGGTGCATGCCCTTGACTGGAATTGAACCTGGGACCCTTCAGTCCGCAGGCCGATGCTCTATCCACTGAGCCAAATCGGTTAGGGCTCATAATTTATTTTAAAAGCATTTTTCCATACCTTGTATGTAGCATATGTATACAAAACCACATTTTAATAACACTTTGAACAATTCTTTCTATTCTGGTTAGAGCTAAAATTAAGCACTTAAAAAGAATGTCAGCGATATCTCCCGGTAATTCCTTCCCCCTCAACTCAGTGATCTCTGAGGAGCCCACAGCGTCATCTCAGTGTCACAACGAGACATGTACAAGCTATCGTGTGTCAGTATGCTTTGTGACAGGCAGAAATGGCATTACAAGAGCCAACTGCATGAAAATGAAAACATTCAATACTGGTTATATCTGCTTCTATTGCTAAACACTGTGATTCGATACTTGATAAAGTGTAGTCCTAATTATTTCAGTAATTAATTTACTAAATAATTCCACCAGTGACATTTCAGAAACTATATAATTAAATTGTAAGGGCATCTTTTCTTTCATTCCTGGGCATTTAATAGGCAATATCCTTTGTAACAAAAATTGATGAATTCGATATTTTAGCATAGTTTCTATTTTTAAAAAAAAGTATAAATAAAGCTGGTTAGAAGGTTAAGTGAATAAATATTAAGGCTAAAGTAAGAAAGACTGAAGTCTAAAATGATTTAAAATAAAGTGTCATCTATCTTATACTGAGAGCATCAATAGTTCTGGTATAAGCCTGCTGCCCACTGTGATTATTAATAGCATCCATCTTTTAACTCTTGAAAGCATCCTGTTTGGACATTAAATGATATGCTCACTTTACTTATGCATTCGACAGTGTTGGGGATGGACCAGGTCCAATGCATGGGGTTCAGAGCAAGTGGGGAGAATGCCCAGATTAATTGTGGGAAGAAATTACTTTATTTCCATCACTCCATCTCTACTACTCTTCAAACAACTGGGCAAAATTCAGCAGTCCTGTCTCTCCCTGAGCAATGTCTCCAGGGGCCCCTGTGTGTGGGGTGTAAGTAGGCCACTCTTGCCTTATTGGTGAACCATTATTGCTGGGGCCATGAACATCCATTATTTTGGTCTGTTCTAGCTCAATGCTATAATCAATGTCAGTTGCCTGTGTTTTAATTTTATCCTCCATAAACCAGAGGGGTGGCTTCTTCAAAGGTGAGTGGTGGAGAACAGCTATGTTTAAATTGTGTAAAGGTCATAAGCCCTGTCTATATGTAGAATATAGCAAATGATCATCCACAGGCTCTTGCTGGCTCCTCACCAGGACAAACGCGGCATAAGCTGAGAGTATAGCATGCCTGAACATAGAGGATTTGCATTCGTTAAGTGAATTCATTTGACATTTTTTTTTCTAATTCCTCTGAGTTTTGCATTTCACAGACAGCAGGCTCAGTGTGAAGGCTATGAAGCTGTTCCAAACCCATCCGAAGAAGCATTTTGCAACAGATGGCAATAAACACGATAATGGGCTTTATTTTGTTTTATTTTATTAGGCTAAGGTTATGGCCACAGTTATGAACTTAATCTGCCTTTTTTATAGCCATGATAGTGGTTTACGTTGCATTCATATTGCCTGCTGCCTTTGCTGAGTCGAGTGCTCTTTACTGCTTAGTGCAGCTAAGCAGTGGAGCAAATAACATATTTAGAGTAATGTCCTATCAATCTGAAAATAGGGCATGTTTAATAAGGCAGTTGGGGGCACAGATAGCACACATGCTGGTTTGTAAGATAGATGCATCTCTAGAACAAAAGAATTAAAATAAGCATACATTTTAAATAATAAAGGGGTTTTGGTATTATTCATGGCTAAATCAAATAAAGTAAGAAACGGGAAAATTGTATGGAGAGGAAACAATGAAAAGGGTATGAGAAGTGAAGAGAAGCTGATCAGCAATGTGGTGTCTGAGTTAAAGAAGACTGTCTCACTTTTAAAAATAAAAATCAGTAAGACATTCTTCTTGAGCTTAATTTTAGATCTGGTTACCTTATTTCCTTAGTACAATAAACAAAGCACAGCATTCCATGTGGACAAAGGAAAACTGATGCTCTCAGTGCACAAGGTCCACAGTGCAGCTGGTGGTACTCGTTACCGAGATCCCAACACATTTCCTCATGGAAAAGACAAAAGTAAGACTTATAGTAGCTGAGGAACTTATATATATGTAATCAATATACAGCAGAATGTATATGATTAGTACCATTGATTGAATAATAACCTGAACTTCCTTAAACACCCTAGCTTAGTCACTCTTATGCCCATTACATTTCTACTGATTTCTTGTGGAAAGCAGTTTCGCTCTCTCCTTTTCTCACTACTCAAGCTGGTTTAATTATCAGTGTGCTTTCCAGATACCTAGAAGGGGACAGCATGAATATTGTACATGAGCATTTATCCCTTGTCAAGGAATTGAGGTACATCTTTTATTGGCATTTTGATACACACATCAGTCATAATTGAGGTATGTTAGAATTACTTAGGACTTGAAATCCAGGTAAACTCTGAATATCTATATATATACTAGTAAAAGCCAAGCAACTGGAAGGACAGAATGACCGGAACGACCGATCCCTATGATGCGCACTGCAGCTGTCAACCGGCTGATTGTCCCCTCCCAACCTTCCACAGCCCCTCCCCTCAACTGGCCCCGCCCCTGACCCCCGGATTGGGGGCGGGGCCAGTTAACCTCCCTCATCCCCTCCCCCCAGCCAGCCCAGCCCCAATGGGCCTGATCAGGGCTGGCCGGCTAGACCCCACCCATGCATGAATTCATGCACCGGGCCTCTAGTAGAGACATATTTTAATCTCTCAGTTCAGAAAATTGAGGATCAGATCCTATGAACTTGAGTGGCACCAAGTCCCTTTCTTAATTTCAAAACCCAAC